>NC_133778.1:70347865-70439363 GCF_003597395.2 Chelonoidis abingdonii
GAGTAGAGGGCGGGCCCAGGTCCCTCCCTCTCCACTCCCCTCCTCCAAGGACACTAGGGGAGTGATTAAGAACTGGTTCAGAGGCAAGCAATAGTGCCCTGAACCTACCCCAGAGAAGAGAAAGCGCGAGACCCAGCAGAACAGTACCGGCAATTTGCCACAATATCTATGAGACTGTTACAGGTCTGATATTCTGTTCCCCTGGAAATAGGAGCTGTATTCACACAAGTCTGTCTTAATAGGAAAATACAGTATATTCTGGCTAACTCCCAAGCGGCTGATGGTACAGAAGCACAAAGTCACCTCTGGGAAGAATGCTTGTTTGCATATTACCGGTAGAACTGATTTGAAAATTTCTCTTAAAATGAAAAAATTCAACACAAATTCTTTTTTTGAAAATGTTTAGTTATTTTGTTTTCGTTCCAGCTCTAATTACCGATCAGAGAGATGTCATTATTTTACTGGGAAATACAGTCTCTGTGGAAACAACGGAGCAATGTAGCTCTTCCTACCTATTTGCACATTTATATATGTATATAACATATTATTGACCACATAAAGATGTGATCTGAAAATTATTATCATTCAACTCATTTTAAAGAGCTGAGACTGGGTGATAAAAAAAAATTCCCAGTTTTTAAAGTCAATTGAAATCTGAAGTTATTTCCTTGCAATAAGTGAACTCTATCTGGAATATGAAAGCTAATGTATCTTTCAAAGTATTTTCATGCCGTATATGCAGATGTTTTAAAACAGTAATAATTGAAATCTTCTTTCAGATTCTTCTGCATAATTCTGAACAGCCAAACATAGTCACATTAAAACCTCTTTATAAGTCTCTACCATAGTAGTTTTAAGACACTTGATTGCTATCAGAATTAGAGAAAACAATTTACATTAATGTGAAGAAATACACTTCTGAGGGCATGTGTAAAAGTTTATACTTCAAAGAACGGCACAGTAAAATGCACTGAAATGAAGAATACTAGACTCAGTCATGTGTTGGATTGTGGAATGATTCATATAACATGCTGAGCTTTTAAGTATTCTGTCTATTGTTCATGGTAGGTTTCCAAATTGTAATCATATGTTTCTCTTTTTTGTTGCAGCTGGTCTCCAATGTTCTCATCTTCTCCTGCACAAACATTGTAGGAGTGTGTACCCATTACCCAGCAGAGGTGTCTCAAAGACAAGCGTTCCAAGAGACCAGGGAGTGCATTCAGGCCAGGCTACATTCTCAAAGGGAGAACCAGCAACAGGTAAGAAGGAGAGTGACAAGAAATTTGAGAATGGAACTGCTGATTTGGAATTAGTCTGAAAATTGTTAATTTAGGGTCAGGTACAGAATGACCCTATGTGAAAATGCATCTCAGATGGCAGGGCAGGATTTGGGAAGATGGAGAAGAGAGCTCAGAGGAAACTTTGCACTGAGCTACCCTTATAGACCTGTTCAGGGGTGCCAACAAAATCCTGCTGTCTGTGCTGCCTATATGAAATGCACCCTAAGAAGAGGGTTTGCACACTCTTAGGCACCATTTAAGTCCCATCTAAGCCTATCTTGAGCACGAGTGGCATATGGGCCTTGTGCTGGCCCTCTGAACAGGGGATATCCTTCACCCTGTCATAAGTCCACAGCATGAGGATTTGTCAGTGCAGCAAATAGCATTTGGTAATGGTAGGGCTGTTGTTTTGCTCTTCTGCACGCATTAGCAGCTGGAGGCCAATCATGACAGAAATTGAGCAGTTTCCCATAGAGGGTGCTGCCCCAGTGCCTCCAAAGGCATTCTTCTATCTGTCTCTAGAGCAGGGGTCAGCAGCCTTTCAGAAGTGGTGTGTCGAGTCTTCATTTATTCACTCTAATTTAAGGTTTCGCGTGCCAGTCATACATTTTAATGTTTTTAGAAGATCTCTTGCTATAAGTCTATAATATATAACTAAACTATTGTTGTATGTAAAGTAAATAATGTTTTTAAAATGTTGAAGAAGCTTCATTTAAAATTAAATTAAAACGCAGAGCCCCCCGGATCATTGGCCAGGACCCAGGCAGTGTGAGTGCCACTAAAAATCAACTCATGTGTCGCGTCCAGCACGCGTGCCATAGGTTGCCTACCCCTGCTCTAGAGCATCCTCACTTCACATTGTGTGTGTGACATTGAACACAACACTACGGGCTTCTGCTAACTTACATTTTAGTTTTTAACCATTTTTAATGTCCTCACCTAGTGTCCTGTGTACTTTTGTTTGTTAGAAAAAGGCCTAATTGCTATCAGCACACAGTCTTGCTCTCAAGGGCTGTGGGCATATCTGTTTGCTAATACATTCTTTGGTTTTGCTACAATGAGTCTCTTACATCATAATAATTAGAGATGAAAAAACTTTTTAGGTCAGCTTGTCCATTCCCTTGATAATGTGAGACTCTGCCCTACAGTAAATTTTCCAGTCCAGTTTTAAATAACTCATGAAATGAGTTTTTCTGTGGCTTCCCTTGAGAAGTACCTTACAGTTTTGATTGTGAGTTCAGATAGGAGGGGAATGAATCAGTTGAAATGGCTGTGCATTTCTGTGAGTCATAAGGGCAACACAATTTTCACTATACTACTCTGCGTTAGCGCACCTGCAGCTGTAGATCTGGCCATGGACAGTGTTATTCTGGGCTACTTTTGGCCGACACGGGCAACGTGAAATGAAGTATGTATGTATACCTAAGCATATTTTATTTATTTTGACATCTGGTACATAAAGAGCATCTATTTCATGTACTAAGTGTAGAGTTGTCAGTAGTCTGGTTTTCGACTGGTATGCCTGGCCGAAAAGGGATCCTGACGGCTCCAATCATCACCGTGACCAGATCACTAAAAGTCTGATTGGTGGCACAGCAGGGCTAAGGCAGGCTTCCTGCCTGCCATGGCTTTGCGCAGCTCCTGGAAGCAACAGCATGTTCCCCCTTCTGGCTCCTACGCATAGGGGCAGCCAGGGGGCTCCACACGCTGTGCCCACCCCAAGCGCTGGCTCCGCAGCTCCTCCTGGCCAGGAATCATGGCCAATGGGAGCTGCAGGGGCGGTGCCTGCAGACGGGGCAGTGCACAGAGCTGCCTGGCTATGCCTCTGCATAGAAGCTGGAGCGAGGGACATGCTGCTGCTTCCAGGACCTGCCTGAGGTAAACGCCGCCCAGAGTCTGCATCCCTGACCCCCTCCCACACTCCAACCCCAAGTCCCAGCCCTGATCCCCCTCCCACCAGTCAGAGAAAAAACAGAGTTCTCACTCTCTGGTTGGGTGCAGCAAGTCAGATACTTTATTCTCTAGCAATTGCATAGAGGGAGAGCGTGCACTAGGACACAGGGTTTCCCCCACCTAGGCAGGTCTCGCTAAAGATAAACAATTAGAGCCAACATTTATAACTTTTTTACAGACAATAATGAGCAACAGCTGCATATTGTTTATACCTATTCCTTCTCTCTATCTTATTTCTCTCAACAATTTCTGCTATACTCAGCATTCCATTTTTATCTTAACACAAGGTCAAAACAACCTCTCTCACAGTTCTTTTCCACTTCCCTGACACAATCCTTGCTTCTACAAATCTCCCGTTGTTAGGATTACAGCTAGCCTGACTCTTGCTCACAGAGGGGACTGTTTGCATTGAAATCCCCTTCAAATCCTTGTCCGTTCTTTCTCTACTTCTACACACCCTCCGAACCCCTCGTCTCCAGCCCAGAGCACCCTCCTGCACCTCAAAACCCTCATTTCCAGCCCCGCCCAGAGCCCGCACCCCCCCCTCAGTCGGAGTCCTCACCCCAATCCCCTGCCACAGCCCTGATCCCCATCCCGCCCTTCAAACCCCTCGGTCCAAGCCTGGAACCCCCTTCCGCACCCCAAATCCCTCATCCTTAGCCCCACCCCAGAGCCCCTACCCCAGCTAGAGCGCCCACCCCCTTCTGCATCCCAACCCTCTGCGCCAGCCTGGTGGAAATGAGTGAGTGAGTGTGGGGAGAGCAAGTGACAGAGGAATGGGGGATGGAGTGAGTGGGAGGAGGGGCCTCAGAGAAGGGGCAGAGCAGGGGGTGGAGCAAGGGTGTTTGATTTGTGCGAGTAGAAAGTTAGCAACCATAACTAAGTGACTTTTACGCAAACTAAAAATACAGTCACGGTAAGATAAAACAGGCAGCCTCTCCTACCAGCAAGTCCCCAAACTAGAAAAATGTTTTACCTACAAACACCAGATGTCAACAAGCCTCTCCCTCCCTCAAAACCCTGGCAAACAGATGGGCTTTGCAGCATATCCTGAAGTTTGGGCTACTTTAGATCAGGCTTTGCAAAGTCAAGAGGCCCTCATGGAGAACGCCCTGTTAGCAGATCCCTCCCTTTTAAATCGAGGAGAATCCAGCTGGAAAGTCTCCCCAGTTACGATGCATGGCGGGAGAGGCAGTCCAGTTTATAGGTCAAAAATAGAAACCCCATTTCATGAGTTTAGAGGTTTATAGGTCAAAAAACAACAGCTTAAGCTCCACCCAGAAACCCAGCAGCAGCCAGTGCAGGTCCTAGAATGCTCATCTCACAGCAAGACAGCTTGTTCAGTAAGTTTGCTACTTCATCCTGTACTGATTTCCCAGCTCGTTTAAGGTGTATCCCCTGTAAAATGCATTGTTGTAATCTTGTCTTCGGGTGACAAGACATGAATCAGTCTCCAGACTAGGCATAGATAAAAAATATCCATCCAGGCCAACTGCTGCTATAAGATTATCTAACAGAACATCCATCAGAATCTGACACTACTAACACATGCTATATGGGAGAGAACGCTGTATAAGATGGAATGCTTGTCTCTCTCAACAGCTGAAGCTGGTCCAATAAAATTTATTACCTCACCCACCTTCTAGTGATTTGATTATCCACTATAACCTAGCGAGGAATAGTACATGAGGTTAACATTAGTGGAATGGAATAAAGAATTCTTAACTGAAATTGCACACCCTAAACAACCTCCAACAAGTGTGTATTTTCTAAGGATTAGAGGAAGGGACTTGGGCCTGGTCTACACTACGTGTTTAAACCAAATTTAGCAGCATTAAACCAATTTAACCCTGCACCCGTCCACACAACAGGCCTTATATCGATATAAGGGGTCCTTTAAATCGGTTTCTGTAACCTCCTCCCGACGAGAGGAAGTACGGCTGAAATCAGTAATTCACCATGTCGGAGTTAGGCACTGTGGCTGCAATTCGACGGTATTGGCGCTCCGGGCGTTCCCACAGTGCACCCATTCGTGACCCACTCGGAAAAGCCAATCTGACACTTTGGATGCAGCTGGCAAGGGTAGACAGGAAACAGCCCTGCAAGACTTTTTGATTTATTTCTGTTTGCCCCCAGCGTGGAGCTCCGATCAGGCATGGGGCATGCAGTCCCAATCAAACGAGCTCCAGCATGGAACCGCGTACGGGAGATTACTGAGCTGATCGCTGTATGGGGAGACAAATCTGTTCTATCAGAAGCTCCGTTACAGAAGACGAAATGACAAAGCATGTTGAAAAAATCTCCAGGCTATGAATAGACAGAGGCCACAAGCACAGTGCTGTGTGCAAGCTACTGGAAAGCCCCGAATCAAAATGACGCTCATCCGGAGGGGGAGGGGTATCGAGGACTCCACTATCACAGTCCCGCAGTCTCCGAAAGCATTTGCATTCTTGTACCGAGCTCCCAGCGCCTGTAGGTCAAACACATTGTTCGGTGGTTACGGGTATATCTTGTCAATTTAGTCCCCTCCCCTCCCAGAAAAGAAAAGGGAAAAAAATCGTTTCTTGACTTTTTTTCAATGTCACTATGTCAATCTGCTGCTGCTGGGTAGATCGGTGCTCGCGGCACTGAGAGCAGCATCTCTCCCCCTGCCCTCCCGTGGCAACGGTAAGTACAAAATGATGAATAGCCGTCTTCATCATCCGTGAGTGCTCCTGGCTGGCCTTGGGAGGTTCGGCTGGGGGCACCTGGCGTTAAAATAGGAAGACTCCCAGTTATTCCCCGAGATGGTACAGAACGACTGGTAACCACTCTTACCATCATAGCAACTGGGAGCGGAGCTCCATCAGCCCCCCTTCATGGCTAAAGAAAAGATTCTGTATCTGCCTGGACTATCAAGCAGCGAGAGGCTGGGTCCTCTCCCCTGCATCGTTCGTAATGTCCTGCCTGACTACATACAGCCTGAGCTGCTCCCCTCATTTTATCTCACCTAAAAACTCAGTGTTTTCTTTATTCCTGCATTCTTTATACTTTATCACAACAAATTGCGGGACACTTGCCCACGGTAGCCACCAGGAAGTTGGGGGAGGACGGAAGCAACGTGGTGGGGTTGTTGCGGGGCACCCTCTAGAATGGCAATGCAGCCTCATCAATCTTCTGCGGTGATCTGAAACATGGAGCGGCTGTGCGCTCTGGTTCCTGTAAAACTGGTTCTCGTAGTACACTGCCCCATAGGTTCAGGCGGACCTCGACTCTAATTTTTAGATAAAACATCAACGGAGGGAATGCCTCCGGGAGTCATTCCATTTTTTGTCTTTGCGCCTGCCCCGGCCGATCTCAGCGAAGGCCAGCAGGGAGACCAAGATGAAGCAGCAACGTAACAGAACTGACTGATAACCGTATTCATCGCGCAATTCAATGCCATGGCAAACGTCGAAGAGCTGATAACCGTCATCTCAATAACCAATTTACGTGCTGCAGACGGTACAGAAGGATGGTATACCGTCTCTGCTATCCTGTGCAGCCAATGAATATTGATGTGTAGCACTGCAGTACCATATCCCCCTTATCAGCAGTATCAGTACACATTACGGTGACAGTGGCCAACAAGGCAAGCAGGGCTCATGGTTGCCATGCCATGGCGTCGCCAGGGCAATCCGGGAAAAAGGGCGCGAATGATTGAGTCTGCCGTTGCTTCATCGGAGTAGGAATGAGTGACGACATTCTACCAATATCCGCGACACTGTTTTGCTACCATCATGCATTGGGAATCTCAACCCAGAATTCCAATGGCGGGGAGACTGTGGGAATATGAATAGTAAGGGATAGCTATGCACAGTACAACACTCCAGAAATCAACGCTAGCCTCGGACCATGGACGCACACCACCGAATTATTGTGCTTTGTGTGGCCGCGTGCACTCGACTTTATACAATCTGTTTTACAAAACCGATTTATGTAAAATCAGAATAATCCTGTAGTGTAGACGTACCCTTGAAGTCAGGCCTACAGGCATCTGCTCCCAGCATTACTAATTTTGTGGCCATGAACAAGTCACTCGCCCTATCTGTCAAACAGGTATAATTATTTTATGAATACCTATTTCACAAGCAGGTTCACAGGTTTAAATAATTACTGTTTGTAAGTGCTTTGGGGTCATCATGGGAAAGTGCAACATACTAC
Organism: Chelonoidis abingdonii; assembly: GCF_003597395.2. NCBI lineage: Eukaryota > Metazoa > Chordata > Testudines > Testudinidae > Chelonoidis > Chelonoidis abingdonii. The sequence continues at coordinate 70,355,281 of NC_133778.1, forward strand.
TAATTAGTAGTATTAGCTAGTAATATAGGTATGTTATCTAGTTATACATAGCTAGCTGGAGAGCGAGAGAGAGACCTATCTGTAATTCTGTATCTTTATCTCGTATATCGTTGTATAAAAATCAAGGACATGTATATAATTTGTACTTATTTCTCTCCTCCTGTTTGACTACTGCCAACATAAGTATAGCAAGGCAATACTATTTGCCTGGCCAATACATGCTGAATGATATTACAGTTAGGATGACAGTGTTTCATTAGAGATCTCAGTGAAATTTAAAGCTAGACCCTATTTGTGTTGTGTTTTATTGTGTATGTTCTTAACCAGTTACATAAAATGAAGGTGTCTAACTGGTACCAGTAAATTGTATTGAACTGTGCTTAGATTAGTTATTAAATGAAGGCTATTACTACTCCATGTATTTGTATGAGATGGCAAGCTATATCTGGGTAAGTGTAACCTGTTCACTGGTTGATGATGATGCTTTGCGTTTTCTACCTGAGGATCTCAAAATACTTCAAAAGCATCAATAGATTGAGCCTAAAATCCCTGTGATGTAGGGAAATATTAGTATTCTCCTTTCACAGATGGGGAAAGTAGACAGATTAAAGAACATTCTGAAAGTTGCCTAGGAAGTCTGTGGCAGTGCTAGTAACATAGCCTTGGTCTTCTGATCACCATTGTGGTGCTGTAAGCACAAGATCATCTTTCTGCCCTTATGGACCTACGGAGGGTGTCACAAGCCTATAAGATGTCCCTGGGTTAAGGAGTAGAGCTTTACAAATACCTGATTTTTTTTTATTTGCTCACTGATGTGGAAATAATAAAAAAAATTGCAACTTTTTGATGAACCAAGAAGTTGAAAAAAAACTGGGTGGGGTTACTGAGTGGGGGGGTTACATTTTTAAATAAAACTGAAGAAAATTTACAAAAGAAAAGTAGTTTCAAATAAAAAATTTTAAAACATTTAGTTTTGAAAATATTGGAACAAAACACTTCAATTTCTTCCAATTTTTTAAGTGAATTGGGCAAATTCAACACCAATTCACAAAATGTATTGATCAGCTAGAAACTGCATTTTTTAGCCAAAAAATAAAAAGTTTTTGTAAAAAAAGAATTTGCCCAGCTCTATTAAGGAGTTATCTGACAGATGTGTAGGATTAGCAGCTTCTGCACATCTGAGGGTGTCCATTACAATTATTATCTGAGAAGCAATGGTGTGTGCACCAATGTGCCTTGGTTATTCCATTAAATAAATGAAATATATTGTGCTTTTGTGCTCATGACATGCATTAGTGTCAGAAGCACAAGTATAATTGATGTGCAAGTAGCTAAAGTTTCTTCTTTTGTTATTCAAGCACGCAGGCACAGATGATGCAGACCTCTTTTTATCATGTATTTTCAAGCACCGCAGTACCTTCTCTCAGTTGCTACAGTTTTGAGCTGTGCCTGATAGTGATCCCTCATGAATTTTGTTCCATATTGTTGGTACAGATGAAGGGACTGGTGATGGGAATCGAGCCCTGACAATGTACATTAAAGGACAAGTAAATACAGTGCAACACTCTGGATTGTAAAAATTTCTCTAGTGAGTGCATTGCACATATCAACAAGTTTGCTCTCTTACAGTTCTTACAGAATTAGTTATGCTGTACTTGGACGCAAGTAAATAGGCAACAGTAAGTGTCATAAGTAGATAGGTAAGGGTTAATTTTCTTTTACCTGTAAGGGTGAACAAAGGGGGAACCAAGCACCTGACCAGAGGACCAATCAGAGAACTGGATTTTTTTTTAAAGTCTGGGAGGGAAAGGAACTCGGGGTCTTTTTGTTTTCCTCGGCTGTGAGTAAACAAGCTTTTCTTCTAACTCCATCTTCCTTCAAATATTCTACTATCAGGTGTGAGTACAAAGGAAACAAAGTAATAGGCTGTTATGTACTTTGGTTTGTAATTACATGTGTGTTGATTTTGCTGACTGGTTTAATTGGGCTATCTTTTTAAACAGGCTGTTTTTCCTATTTCTTTATAAGCATATCCCTGTATGAGGTTTCTTACTGCAAGAGTGTTAATATATGTAGTTCGTTCTTTTTTATATCAAAAGTTTTTCTTTTAAAACTTGTGGGAGTTTCTTTTCCTATTGAGGCAAAGGGGAGAGACCATTTCTGTGCCCGGAGCTCTGTTTACATCTGTGGACAGGCTGCGGGGAGGGAAAAGCCCGTGCTCTGTGGGTTACTTCCTATTGTCAGGCGGGAAAAAGTTACGGGGAAAGACAGAGAAGAGAGTCAGCTCTGTTCCTGTGCTTAAAGGCTTATCTCCTTGTGAGACGGAGACAAGTTCTTGTGTTGTGATGTAAAGAGATTGCATCAATTCCCTCAGGTTGCTCAAGCGGAAAACGGAGAGAGACGGAGAAGGAGGGGAGATCATTCCTTTGCCGGTAGACTCACTACTTCTGAGTCTTGGGGGTCCTCCCAGGGAATGTGGGAGGCCAGAGAGGGGTCCCCAAGTGAATTTGGGGAACCCAGGCTGATAGTAGCCTCAATACTATCTGGTGGCAGCGAAATAAGATCCAAGCTGGGTATAAGCTTGGGGAGGTTCACAGTAAGCACCCAGATTTTGTACGCTAAGGTCCAGATCTGGGACAGACGTTTACCACAGTAAGACAAAAATATGAGTTACAAACCAGAACTGCATTTTATAATTGAATGAACTATGGAAAAGAGGGTGATGTGAGCAATTAGTACAAGAGCATTGACCCCTCTGAGTCATGATTGCAGTTTGATCCGTGGAGTTCTGTGTTGTTAGGAGTTAATGATCTATTGAATAAGGTTATGGACCTTCATTTAAACTAGATTATGACTGTGTGGTTGGTGAAGGAGACAATTGCTTTCCTCCATGCTATGTAGTAGCAATTGTCATGCAGGCAAAAGAGATGGTATGGACGGGCAGACTGTATAAATCTTTGTGATTCTACTGTGTTGCCAGAAATCTTGTCTCTTGCCTGCAGATTAGACTACTTTTGAATTGGACCAACAAAATAGATGTCCATATTTTAATCTGCCTTTTTCTTGTAGAAAAAAATTCCTTAAACTAAAAGAATTTTGAGGTGAAATCAGAAAACAAAAGGCAAATAAAGGATTTAGGCAAAACTGTATTGTATCTGGGTCTAATTCTAACAACACACACAAAACACTGCCATCCATACACATGCACATTTACATTCTGCAACTTCTGCATAAAAATTACTACCAGATTTAGGCTGATCACAGGCTACATAGATGGCCAGGTCACATAGGCTTTTCTCTGATATTTAGGAAAAGTTGTCCCACACCCATCAGTTGTAATGTGACACAATAGCTCACTTTCTTAAGGTACAAAACTAAATAGCGAACAACATACAAAGAAATTTTTGAAAGCTACACTGAGCCCATTTTAATCTTTAAAACACAAAAATATTACTAATGAACAAGGATGCACCTTAGTTCATAGAATATCACAGGGTTGGAAGGGACCTCCGGAGGTCATCTAGTCCAACTCCCTGCTCAGGGTAGGATCAGTCCCTGGACAGATTTTTGCCTTAGATCTCTAAATGGCCCCCTCAAACATTGAACTCACAACTCTGGGTTTAGCAGGCTAATGCTTAAACCACTGAGCTATTCAGGATGAGGGTAGAGAGATGTGAATTGTGGGTGATGGAAGGTAGGTAATGGAGGTAATGTCACTGTATGCATGTATGTTTACTGTGCCTTATGCAGCTGTTTCCTGATCCTAATTGAGGTTTTCAGGTGCTACAGTAACATTACTGCTAACAGTGTGTTTACTCATGGGGGAATTCTGCGCCACTGTGCATGTGCAGAATTTATGGCCCTGCAGATTTCTTTGCTTCTCTGCAGAAAAATGACTTTCTGATGGGGAAGCCACAAGAGCAGTCATGCAGCTCTCCCCAGCAGTATGTTTTGGGTGCCCAAGGCTGCTGGCAGAGAGGTAAATAACTGTGGTGCAGGAAGCAGGACTGGGGAAGACCTGGCTGGTGGCTCCTCCCTGCACTGGGCTTACCTGCTAGTCCCTGCTGGGCTGGGGAGGACAGGACTTTCTCTTCCCCTACATGGCATCCAGGGCTGGGTCAGACCCACCCCCCAGATTTTTCCCCCAGCCTGCAGGAAGCTCTGCTAACTCCCCACCTCCACCCCGCTTCCTGTACCCATTGCTCCTCAGCTGCAGGGGGAGGGATCCCTGTACAGGGAGCTGCTCTCCCATCTGCCCAACCCCCATGCATCCAGATCCCCTCATACCCAGACCCTCCCACCTTGCCTCACCTCCCCCCTGCAATTAAAACCCCACTCCCTCTGCACTACCCCACCAAGCCCCAACCAGCTGCACCTGGATTCCCACCCCATTCCCCCAGCATCTGGACCCCCACAGTACCCCCCATATCCAGACCCCCCTGCTGAGCCCCATCCCTATCCACACAACCACCTTCACCTGGACCCCCCTGAAGAATCCCATTACCATTGCACCCAGAACCTCCTCCAACAAGCTCCTGAGTATCCAGATCCCACCCACACCTGATCCCCCACTGAATCTCCTGCACCCAGATTGGCCCCCACAGAAACCTCTCAACGCACACCTGGTATGGAGGGGTAGCACCTTGGGGTGTGTCTAATATATAGAGATATACCTATCTCATAAAGCTGGAAGGGACCCCAAAATGTCAGTGAGTCCAGCCCCCTGCCTTCACTAGCAGGACCAAGTACTGATTTTTGCCCCAGATCTCTAATTGGCCCCCTCAAGGATTGAGTTCATAACCCTGGGTTTAGCAGGCCAATGCTCAAACCACTGAGCTATCCCTCCCCACCTCCTGGTTCTTGTGCTGTGTCAGGGTTGGGTGCAGCCTCACAGCTGAGTCCATGTCCCTAGGGGCAGCGACTGCATAGTGATCTACCACCTCTGGGCAGCCAGTGGCCTGTGCTCCCCAGTGCCATGCTTGAGCCTCCACATTGATTTGACAAATAACATTTGCAGAATTTTTAATTCTGGAGGGGCCGAATTTTTTATTTTTTGGTGCAGAATGCCCTCAGGAGTGTGTGTTGTACAGCTGGGCCAACTTCTCCTGCCAGTTTTATTGGTACAACCCTTCCCTGCCCTATTGCTTGTAGTGAGGAACGCTGCCTTTGAGAGTTAGATTATGCTCTGCCTGTTACAGGTTAGTGAAATAAAATGGGACTCTTAAATGGATTTCAGGGGAACTGGGAAATCAGTCCTGTAGCCTTATGGCCAACGAAGAACCCTGTAATGGTGCATGGTTTGTATAATGAGACTTCCAAGTCTACATTTTACATGAGGCTTTGTCACTCCTGCTGCCTGTGAATGTGTTCAGCTAGTAATACTGCTCTTTAAAAAGCCCCTCAGTACTTTGCAGTGACTGCCGGTCTGTGTAATGAAGTCCCTGCTGTTTTGGAGCCCCCTGCTGAAATGCAAACTTGGGTACTATACAGACTTGGGCACTGAGGCAGCTGCCTCCATATGGCTCTTTCATCTGGAAGAATCTGCAACTGTGGATAGCATATACAGTGGATCTGGCATGAAGGTTAATTTACTTTCCCTTTGATATTGTGTTCATATTTTTCTGAGTGGGACAGGACCCCCAGTGCCTCGATGGCAGAACTGGCTGCTGCATTTATGGAGACCATTCCTCTTGCTTTTGCTCCTCGGTCACTGAACTGATGGCTTCGTTTCTCTCCGATAAGAAACAACGTGTGTTTGTTAACTGGGAAGCAGGTGTTTTAATTGGTTCATCTGTCTGACTCAACAGGAGCGGCTCCTGCTCTCTGTACTTCCTCGTCACGTTGCCATGGAGATGAAAGCCGACATTAATGCCAAACAGGAGGATATGATGTTTCATAAGATCTACATCCAGAAGCACGACAATGTCAGGTAAGAACTGCTGACTGAATTCCAGCTGGTAATGGAAGTAGGGGGCCATACTGAGCCCCACCTCTTAGTTACAGAGAATCAAAGTAGCAGGGGGCAGGGACACACAATCCAAAATAAGTAACAGCTAGAAAATTGAATTAAAAAGCAGCACCAACAAACATCAGTGAGTTTGTGTGTGGGATGGGATGGCAGCATCCTCTGTATCTGCAACATCTTCCTTTTAGGAAGTAGTTTCTACTATATCCCTCTTCCAAGAACTTTTCCTAGAATCCTTCACACTTTTTGGAAAGGTGCTGGGAAGTCACGTGTTGTTTGGTTGCTTGTTTAATTATCGAGTAAACTATCCCAGTTACCCCAAATTGCACTCCTTTCTGGCTTGCAGCACCTCTTTAAATGACTTGAATATTCATCACTAGCCTTAAACAACAAGCTTTGTAATCAGTGAGAACCAGCTCCTAGCAGCTACTCCGTTAGCAGACAGCGCACCCATGTTCCACAGCTCCCTGGTCTGGCCCTTTAGAGAAGGTCCCACAAGAAGCAGGCACTGAATCTATGGCAAGCAGTGCACAATCAAATACAATGTTTGTATTGCTGAGAGGAAGCCCAGTCTTGCAAGTTTCTAAGCACCCTCACTCCCAGTGATTTCCAGGAAAGCTGGGGTTCTTCATCAGATCATGTGTTTGGGCTTTTTATGAGCATTGGGAGATACAGCAGCAGCCTGGCTAGAGAGAGAGGACCGCTTGGCATCGATTCATGTGTCTGGGAGAACAGAGAGGGGAAGATAAGAAATATTAATTTATCTTGCCATTTCTAAAGGAGCAAAATCTGATGCCCATGGGATGTTGATGAATAATTTAATTTTGATGTGATTTATCTCTTCCGCAGTAATCTCTCCTGTGTGGGGTTATTTTGGCCTTTGTTGAGCCAGACTCTGAAGTGGTTTGGTAGCTTTCTTCCAGCCATGACGCTAGATAAACTAGGGAACCTTCCCTCTCATCAATGCCCCACAGGATAGATTATATATGTTACTCAAATGAGACAGTTTTTCCCAACAACTTGTGTGACATGATTTACTGCCCTGATTTGTGTTTGGCATCCAATGCAATTTATAACTTGATATTTGGTAACAAACTAATAAAATTAAAATAGTTTTACTGTGTCTCTAATTTATGTACTGTCCTCTGTGATTAGTAATTGATTACTATTTGTGTTACCATGGCACCTGGAAGCCCCTAGCTATTGCGCTAGCTTCTGTCCTAACACTAATAGTCCCTGCCCCAAAGAACTTGCAGTCCCATTCTGTGATTGGAGACAGTAAAACACATTTAACATATTCAGACTTGTCAAAGCAGTTGAAAGCAATGAGAAGCTGATGTGTCTGTAGCTGTAAAAAAGTATAACGGGTGACTAGAAAATGGCAACACATGTAACATTTATGTGGAAAGCCCAGTGAAATCAGTGGGAGACTTTCCATTGAATTTAATGGTCTTAGATCAGGCCTCTGTTTCTGATTGTAACTTGGACACATCAAATGGTCTGGTAACTGATATCCATGCATGGGTAGGATGTAAGACAAATATTTAATCAGCTATGAAAGGCTGCAACCTTTAATGATGTAAAAGTAAAATTATACAGCTTTGAAATGAATGCAGATTTTTATGGTAACCGGTTTAGTGATTTTAAATCAGCGGAAGTATATTACATCAACGCAGTACTTGTAACAACATGAGCTACTGCATTCGTTATGTATACCATTTTTTCCTATTCAATTTGTTTGGGAAGAGTTTGTAACTTCAGCATGATTGGATGGTGGTCACAATTTCTCTAGAAGAAAAATGACTTCTTGTCAGTACCTACAAGTTGGCTTGATATTTGAATAGCATGTGACTAGTTGTACTAGAGCAGCAGTTCTCAAACGTTGGTATTGGTGACTTTTTCACACAGCAAGCCTCCAAGTGTGACACCCCCCCTTATAAATTAAAACCATTTTTTAATATATTTAACACCATTATAAATGCTAGAGGCAAAGCGGGGTTTGGGGTGGAGGCTGACAGCTTACAACCACCCCTGTAATAACCTCGCGACCCCCTGAAGAGTCCCGACTCCCAGTTTGAGAAAGCCCTGTACTAGAAGAAGCAATACAGGACAACCACATATCATCATATTAGGTAGTATCAGACTGCCTTTATGTGGTGTTGCAATTCCTAGATTTGGAATAGAGGACATGCAAATAAAATCATATTTATGAAGATTTGATTGTCTTTTTAGGACAATAATTCATCTGAAATTTTGTTGGTTATTATAGAAACGTTCCTCAAATAACTGAGAACAAGCTTAACTGTTCTTTCCTCTTTATTTCATTGAAACCATATTACATAAAGCTGGACTGAAATAAAATATCTAGGGGTAAAATGTATCTTCTGTATGGACTCTTCTTTAATAAACAATCAAAAATAAATTCTACCAGAGTTAAAGGATAAAATAGAATACTGAGTTCCGTTAGTAATTTATAGGGTCACAATGAGCAAATAAAGGTAGTCATTACACTTGAAATTATATAATGCTAATACTTCTTTCTTCAGCTCTAAAAACTGATTAGAATTTTTCAGATAAGTCATACTTAATATGATGACTCCTTCAGCTGAGGAGGTGTAATAGCTTATTTCAAATGAGATGAGACAATAACAGATTCAAAGGAGGTATTTGCTAGTCCTTGAGTAAGAGGTGCTATAATAGGTATGTACCACCTTAACATCCAACCAGGAATTGGATCCAAAGCAGAGGTTGCCCTCAATCCATGTGTCAAGTCTTTGATATGAAATGCAGAAACCTTATTAGAGTTTCTTAAGAGTCTCTAGGCAACAAGTTAACAAAGCTAGAAACAGAGGATAGCTGACTTAATATACAGTTTGCTCTTAGTGATTTGAAACTTGTACAAGAAGTAATTACAGATGTTATTGCAGCTGCTGTTAGAGAGGTTTAGGAGATTGTTCCATATTTTCCCAGTTGTTTTCTTCCCTCTTGGTCTATGTATTATGAAGAAGGGTCTCAAGACAATTCTTCCCACACGCAAAATGAGCCCCTGTCAGTTCAGATAGTGGTATTTGTGTAATATATGTAGTTCCCAAGTCTCAGAGACACTTATTTGATCATGCTGAATGGCATGTTACTTCAATGCTCTGTCCCCTGTCTCGAATCAGGGTTAGACTAAATGGAATATTACAGGAATCCATGAAGGCACTGTAGAATAATCTGAATAATTTGTACAGTAACTCCTCACTTAACATTGTAGTTACACTCCTGAAAAATGCAACTTTAAGTAAAATGATGTTAAACAAATCTAATTTTCCCATAAGATTTAATATAAATGCGAGCGGTGGCAGCTTCCCCGAAAAGGACAGGTGCCAACTTTGCTGGGAATGCTCCAGGCCCAACTCTTCCTGTCCCCACTCCACTCCAGGCCCACCTCTTCCTACCCCACTCCATCTCCTCTCTGAAGCATGCCACATCCCCGTTCTCCCCCTCCTCCTGCGGAAGTCCTAAGCGCTGCCAAACAGCTGTTTGGCAGCACTTAAGACTTTCTGAGAGGGACGGGGAGGAGCGGAGATGCAACACTTCCCTACTGCTCCCCCTCCCTCCCACCACTTCCCTGCTGCCAAACAGCTGTTTGGCAGCACTTAGGACTTTCTGGGCAGGAGGGGGAGGAGTGGAGACGCAGCGCTTCTCTGCTTCTCCCTCTCCCTCCCAGAAAGTCCTAAGTGCAAAGCACTGGGAGGGAGGGGAAGGAGCAGGGAAATGCCATGGAGGCAGAGAAGAGGAACTTGTGCAATGCTCCCTTGTAAATTCGCTGCTCTTCCATAGAATCTTACAAGTAGTGGCCAGAGCAGGCAGCCAAACGACGTTATAAAGGAGCATTGCACAACTTTAAACGAGCAGGTTCCCTAATTGAGCAACGCTGTAACATTGAAACAACGTTAAGCAGGAGGACGTTAAGTGAGGAGTTACTATAGCTGATACACATTGGGTTTTGATGCAGCATTGAGAGATGGAGAATTTAAAGTAAGACTTGCAAGATCAGAGTCACAAACCAATAAACGAGGATCTAAAAGTTGTTTCATGTATATAACCCATCATCTTAATCAACAATTTTAAAGGGGGAGTTTGAGCTGAAAGAGAGCAATTGATGGTCAAATGTGACCTCAAGTTGATAACCAGTAGGGGGAGAGAAACAGTAACAGAGATGACAAAATCCAGTGAAGGAACTATCGGTATAAACAGACAAAACCTTTTATTATGTTTTTAGCCAGGGTTGCTAAGTAACATTAATGGTGAAACATGCATACCAAAGAATGTTACAGTCCAAAAAAACCCCACAGCCCAAGGCATATGAAAACATAAAATCATCACAGATAAAGTGTGCAGAGAACACATAGATTGGGAGAGTGGTGAATAATGAAGAGGAGAGGTCACTGACACAGAGTCATCTGGATTGCTTGGTAAGCCTGACACAAGCAAACAATATGTATTTTAATAAGGCCAAATATAAATGTATACATCTTGGAATGAAGAATATAGCCATACTTACAGAATCGGAGACCCTATCCTGGGAAACAATGAGTCTGAAAAAGATATGGAGGCCCTGGAGGATAATCAGCTGACCATGAGCTCTCTGTGAGACATTGTGGCAATCCTTGGATGCGTAAACAAAGGAATCTTGAGGAGTGGAGAGTTTATTTTACCTCTCTAGTTGCACTGGTGCAACTGCTGCTGGAATACCATGTCCAAGAAGTATGTTGACACATTGGAGAGGTCAGAGAAGAGCCAGGAGAAAGATTAAAGGCCTGGAAAACATACTTTATAGTGATAGACTTGAGGAGCTCAATTTATGTAAGTGATGAAGAGACGGTTAAGGGGTAAGTCTATAAGTATCTCCATGGGGAACCTTATTTGATAATGGGCTGTTTACTCTGAAAGAAGATAGAAGTAAAACAAGAGTCAATGCAGGAAGTTGAAGCTTCACAAATTCAGACTGGAAATAAGGTTGCAAATTTTTAACAGTGGGGGGAATTAACCCCTGGAACAATTTATCAAGAGTTGTGGTGGATTCTCCAGTATGGGCAAGTTTAACATCAAATGGGATGTTTTTCTAAAACAGCTGCTCTAGTTCAAACAGGAATTATTTCCGGGAAGTTCGGTGGTCTGGGTTGTGCAGGAGGGAAGGCTAGATGATGATCACAGTGGTCTTCCCGACCTTAGACTCTAGAAAGCGTATTGAAATATAGAAATAGACAAATATAGACAAGTTGATAAATATTCAAATATCCTAACAGTTTGTATGATCCTTTAAATAGATATACATGTGTAAAAATATAACACGGCACATTCCAAAGATAACCTTCACTTTGCCTCTCTCGTTGAGTCCACAGAGTAAATTCCTGAAAGGTGCTGAGTTGAAGGCACTCGGCACCTTGTAGGATCAAAAATCTTAGAGGGTAAACTCTTCCGGTCATGGACCTTGCCTCCTCCACATTCAGTAAAAATATTAAGGATCTTATCCAAAGCCCATTGAAATCAATGGAAAGACCATCAGTCACTTCAGTGGGCTTTGACTCTAGCCTAAGCACAATCAGTATTTAAAAGATAGTAACTAGAAAAAAAAAAGGTACAAAATAAGTAAAGGTACAAAATAAGTTGTTTTTCAGAATGGGGAGTTGTGTCCTCCTGGGGTTTGTACTGGGCGCAGTCCTATTCAACATATTCATAAATGCTCTGGAAAAAGGAGTAAATAGTGAGGTGGCAAAATTTGCAGATGATACAAAACTACTCAAGATAATTAAGTCCCAGACAGACTGCGAAGAGCTACAAAGAGATCTCACAAAACTGGACGACTGGGTAACAAAATGGCAGATGAAATTCAGTGTTGATAAATGCAAAGTAATGCACATTGGAAAACATAATCCCACCTATATATATAAAATGATGGGGTCTAAATTAGCTGTTACCACTCAAGGAAGAGATCTTGGAGTCATTGTGAATAGTTCTCTGAAAACATCCAGTCAATGTGCAGCGGCCGTCAAAAAAGCAAACACAATGTTGAGAATCATTAAGAAAGGGATAGATAATAAGACAGAATATATCATATTGCCTCTATATAAATCCATGGTATGCCCGCATCTTGAATACTGCATGCAGATGTGGTTACCCCATCTCAAAAAAGCTATATTGGAATTGGAAAAGGTTCAGAAAAGGGCGACAAAAATGATTAGGGGTATGGCACACCTTCTGTATGAGGAGAGATTAATAAAACTGGAACTCTTAAGCTTGGAAAAGAGACGACTAGAAGGATATGATAGAGGTCTATAAAATCACGACTGGTGTGGAGAAAGTAAATAAGGAAGTGTTATTTACTCCTTTTCATAATACAAGAACTAGAAGTCACCAAATGAAATGAATAGGGAGAAGGTTTAAAACAAACAAAAAAAAATATTTCTTCACACAACCACAGTCAGTCCATAGAACTCTTTTGCCAGGGGATGTTGTGAAGTCCAAGACTATAACAGGGTTCAGAAAAGAACTAGATAAGTTCGTGGAGGATAAGCTCATGGACCCATCAATGGCTGTTAGCCAGGATGGGCAGGGATGGTGTCCCTAGCTTCTGTTTGCTAGAAGCTGGGAATGGATGACAGGAAATGGACCACTTGATGATCACTTGTTCTGTTCATTCCCTCTGGGGCACCTAGCATTGGTCTGACCCAGTGTGGCTGTTCTTATGTTCTTAAGTATCGAGTGCCCAAATCAAATCCCTTAAGAATTTTGGAGTACATTCTGCCACATTTACTCTTGTTAATCAGTATGAATAAAGGTGAAGGAGTCTATGTGTTAGGCCATGTATAGACAGGAAAAATGTTTTGTTTTAAGCACATGCTAGCTAGCATGTTTTAACTAACACCTCTTTAAATGCTACATTATATTGGGCTTCATGCCTCTTAAAAACATGTTCGCTGGTTGTGGTTGAAGCGAGTAGGGGGCCTAGAGATTTTCTCAACCAACTAACACTTTAAAAAAGAGAGAGAGAGAGTGTGTTAAAAGCACATGCTTAAGTACTTTGCTGAATTGATGCCTTAATTAATATGTTTTAAACACTAGAGTAAACAGGTTTTAAGTGACTGGGACTTAAGTGTGTCTTCAAGTATTTTGCTGAATTGGGGCCTAAGATGTGCTACGTAATTCCTTTTCAAACACAGTCTATTTTCCTAGCCTAGACATGGCGTTATTGAAAGCAAAAGGGGAAATGACTTTAGAATTAGTATGTCTCCTCTACCTATGCTTCAGAGAAATGAAAAAATAAGTAACTGTCCAGGAAAAGGAGATGTGATTTGGAACAAATGACTCCTTTCACTCTAGGAGTCAGGCATGAAGTCTATTGCCTTAAGTGGGCTCAGTAAAACCTTCTGTACTGGGAATTATTCTTTACTGTGGGCCCTTTTTAAAGCCTGGATATGTACCTAGAAACTTGTTGATGGGCACAGTGTACAAATCAAATGAGTAAAGGAATTTAACTGAAGATTAGCAGGCATGCTTTGTCCTTTAATCTATGCAATAGTCAAGGCAAGCTTTTTGTTTGAGGTTGGAAAAATCCAACCAATCTTATTTGTTTTTCAGTATTATAAAAAGTAAAAAGATCTAAGTTCTGTATTAGATAAAGGTCATTGTGTCAAGGCAATTCAGAAACACGTTAAATCTGTGCAGGGGTTTGTGCCTGCCCATTGAATGTGGCTTCCTGTTGCTGATTAATGAACAGAAACAATTCCTTTGTAGTTAGTAGAAGTGGAGAACGTTTTATTTATTTATTATTTATTGTTTTCACTTGAATTTTGTAAATCAGTCTCCTAACAAAACTCTTCTAGTGATCTCACACATTAGCTAAAATAGGCTGATCCTGTTGTCTGCTCTGTTTTGGTTTACACTTGCATTTATTGATTCAAAGATGATTTTAGGATTATTCCTGTAATGTCGAGTCTCTGAGAACAGTCATTCTTCTAATGCTTCATAAATAGGGAAAGCAAAGTGTTCTGATAATCACTGTGGAAGTAATGAGGATGACTGCAGCCCGAGGTTTGATCACAGCAGATTCAGCTCAGCCTTTTGCCCTTCTGAAGCAGGTACATTGAGCTCCATGAAGTCGATGTGTTTAGGTCTCTTGGATGAAGCTCTTACTAGCATCCAGGTCCTGTCCGCTCCATGTGCACCTCGTGAAGAACCTGAAGAGAAAAAGGCTTTTACCTTGTATCCTTACTCAGAAATTCTCCAAACCCTCACAATTTTGCAGCGCATTTTGTGTCAGTTGTCTGGCTTGCTGCTGCCTTTTGCATTTTTGGTATGTACTTGAAACATACAATTCTTAACTGATATTTACAAGATAGAGTTAACAGAATTAAAAGAGAACTACCAGTGCAAATGTATGTTACCATACCTAGAAATCCTGTAAGCAACTTTAGGGTTTCAGAAATACAAAATATATACACAAGTTGTTTATGAATTTTAACTAAGAATGAGTTCATGATGTAAAATTTGATTATGATTACCTAAAGTTTTGAGGATATTTGGAAGCCAAGCTTTTGTTTAATCCTGTTACAGAGAGAGAGGAGCCATTTGCTGAATTCAGATCCAGATAGAGTCTTCAGATTCTCTAAAGATGACTGGATCTGGGATTTTGTTGAGGACCCATCTTTAATTTTGCTTAGTAGAAAAATTGTCTAACAGAAAAATGCTCTCTTGTAAACTGTTGTGGGAAGTTTCTCTATATTTGATCTATTTTGCAATGATGCTTAACATGGAAACCTATCACATACCTTTCTACGTGTTATTGACTGTTGACTACAAATAACTAAAAATATCATGTGTCTTCTGCTAATCTTAATATCTCCCCCACTCCACCCAGATTGATGTGGCTTTTTCACAAAAATATTCAGTTTGTCCACCTTTCCAGAAACTAGCCTTTCATATAATCGTATCATGACCCTGTAAGTGTAAGGAATACAACTTTCACAAGTGGACCATTTTTGTCCTTCCAACTGTCTGAGAATAATTTTCCTAGCAATAAAAATATGAGACTAATTTTCTTGTGATATTTTTCCTATGCATAACGCTGACAGACCCCGGTCGTCAGTGGGCAGGATGGAACTGGGGACCTCAGTGCATGAGCCAAATGCCAACTAGTTGTTAGCTCCTGCTGTAGAACAGAGTCATTTTATCACTCTTTAAGAGGTCTCAGTGCCACTAGATGGGACAGAACACTACACACAGAAGGTGTATACGTTACATTTTTCCCCTAGCTGAGGAAGCGTATCCTGAGTTCCAGAGACTTCCCAGTTGAAATCCCAGATGACCCCTCACTTGTAACACCAACAGACCCCAATTGTTGGTGGGTGGGATCGAGCCTGGGACCTCTGGAGCTTAGTGCATGAACTGCTGCAGCAGGGGTAGGCAACCCATAGCATGAGTGCCGAAGGCGGCACGTGAGCTGATTTTCAGTGGCACTTACACTGCCCAGGTTCTGGCCACCGATCCGGGGGGTCTGCATTTTAATTTAATTTTAAATGAAGCTTCTTAAACGTTTAAAAAACCTTATTTACTTTACATACAACATTAGTTTAGTTATATATTATAGACTTATAGCAAGAGACCTTCTGAACACATTAAAATGTATTACTGGCACGCGAAACCTTAATTAGAGTGAATAAATGAAGACTCGGCACAGCACTTCTGAAAGGTTGCTGACCCCTGCGCTACAGCATGAGCTAAAAGCCAGCTAGCTGTTAGCTAAGTCTGTAGAGCAGACTCATTTTATCTCTGTCTTTAAGTGGTTTCGGTGCCACTAGATGGGACAGAACACCACACCCAGGAGGTGTGTGGGTTACACATGCATTGTTTTAAAAGTATGAACAAGAGAAACCTTCTTTAGCTTTTGGCTAGGGCCTAGAAACACAGCTGAGCAATGCAGATTCAACGCATTACAGTGTAGTGGTATCACATTATCCTGTTTAATACAATATGTAAATAAAATATATTTCTTAAGGCATACATATGTGTGCAATATATAGGGTTTTCATGAAGAAGTAAAGTGGTTCCTCTAATCTGAGTGGATAAAAGAAAGTCTTTCAGAACCTTATTCAGGACTTCCTGGGAATGAGTTCATAGTCTTCTGTTCATTGTTATGGAAAGTAAAGTTTAGAGATTAATTTATCCACAATGAAAATATGATTTCCTGTCACTTTTGGCAGCAAGTTACTTTTCCAGATTCTCCTCTGTTAAAGTATATTAGGAGTGATGGTGGTAGTCAAGATGAAAAGATATTTTGGGTTAATATATTCTACTGCAGTGTAAATGAGCAGGCTTTATGAGCTTTTATAGAGAGACTAACATTCTTCCTCCCTGAATTATTGTATGAGAATTATCGTTGACAAATACAGAACCTTACAGAATGACTTGACCTTTCCCACGTCTGTGTGTTAAACATAAAGCCATTGTCAAATATAATCAGGAAAGGAGTTCCCAAGACCATACCAGTCACTTTTTTGTGTCTGTAAACAACAAGGTGAATTGTGCAATTAGATCAGTTTTCTTTTTATCTTGAATGAGATTATAGCTGACCCAAAAGCACTAAAATATGCATGGATTATGATGCTGAGCTGATGCTTTCCAGGTGGAAATTTAAACTTGCAGTGTTGCCCTTGCTATTTATAGTAACCCGTTGCCATGATAATGGCTTAATGATATCTAGGTTTAGCCAAATATAGTAATCTCAGTACTATAAACAGAGTTCAGATGTCCTCTGTAAAAGAATAAAGGTTGGTAGTGTCACTTAAATTCTTCTGATGAACTGTTTCACAAAATTTATTTTAGAGATAGTATCCAGGCATAGTGAAAGTGACAATTTCCTCTTTATATAATTCTTATGAATTGTTTATTGAACAAGATTAACCTGATGTTGTAAATTATTTAAAATAGTTTGACAACTTGGATTACACTGTTTGCAGAAATAAAACAATGGATTCCACTCTCTGTAGGCAGTGTAAACGAGAAACCTGTTTAACTACCTTTCCAATTCAATTATGTTCTAACATCAAAACTTAAAAAAAACAACCCCTTAATTATCATTAAACATGTTTTCAATTAGAGTAAATCAGTATAGTTCAACTGAGAATCAGGGTTCTTGGCTTCTAATAGCAGTTCTGCCGCTGACTTACCCTTTTTATGACTCCTCTGTAAAATGGATATAATCATCGCTTTCTTCACAGGTTAAGTATGGTGCTTAACTAATTGTTTGTAAAGTTCTTTGAAATCCTAAAATGTAAAGCACTATGTAATTGCAAATTATTACTTTTGCGTAATAATCTTCAACTAAAATTACTACAGATCTCAGATTTTCTTTTAGTCTCAAAGTACAATTAAAATTTTCTAGTATCTATTTTTTCCCTGTCAAGCCTAAATGCTTCTTCTTTTAAAGGCGATATCAGTCCAAAGACTAAGCTTGGTTTTAATTGCAGCTAGTGGAAAGATTCCCGTAGAATAACTTGAAATGGGTACATTGATGTTAATGCAATAGTCTGTCAACTCTGTTTGCTATTAATGGTGTTTTCTTGGTGGCATACGTAGGTTTAGCTCTTGATTTTCTGCGTTGCTGAATTACAACACTCTTCTTTTTAAACTGAATGAGTTTATAATGGGGCATATTCTGTTAAGTCTGGTTCAAATTGGTGCATTCCATCTATAGATAGGTTTGTCATCTGGCTGTTGTTAGTCAGTAGCTCATCTGGATTTTTATTTCTGTATTTTCTTCTTGAGGCAGTTGAAGCTAAGTAGAAGTGGGTTTAATTTTACCACCTTCCATAAATATAAATACCGTAGCATGAATGTGTAATAGTCATGCCCTGGATATTTTCAGTGATTCTAAAAATAACCCGTCGTCTCAGCCAGTGTTAACATAGCTACTATTTCCATGGGAAGCATCGTCACTGGGGTGAGGTTGCACCAGGAAGTGTTTAAATATCTGCTGCCCAGTCCCTCCTCTTCCTTCAGTCTCCCAACTCTGTCAGCTTGTGTAAAGATGATGTTTTATAGTTGAAAACATGGGAGTCTTACGTGAGTCAGGAGCAGGCCCAGTAGCAGGTATTTTCCGTATCAGTCACAGACCAGTGCATAACTTTGGTTTCCTTTCTGGTTTTCTCCATACCAGGTGAGATGCTGGAGTGCTGGAAGGATAACAAGGGCACTAGTATTCTGCGGCCTTTCTTTTAGGGGATTCTTATCTAGTAGATGTAGGTTTTTGTACTGTGCTCCTCATTGTAGTATCTGAGCACCTTCCAGTAGGGCATTAAGCAACAGGACTACATATTTATTATGTTGTTTGCATCTCCCCAGAGGGAGAAGCAAGGGATTGCTGTGTTCTTGTTGTGAGAGATCATTTTGCCTCCTCAAAGCCAGTGCCAATACATCATGGTTCTTCAGGGCAGACTTCTTGGGTTCTTTGTGGTGGTTGTGCACTCCTGTGTGGGAGGCCTGTGCTGAACTGGAAGGCTACCAGGGAAGGGCTGCATATTCAGGTCTATGTGGATCCAGTGACAGTACACAACTGTTGCAGAGGGACTGTGCCTGCTGTTGCAGTCCATAGACTTGGAACAGCAGCGGTGAGAGAGATGCATAGCAGCCCCACACAATCGTCCTGGAGTGAGGGTGGTGGATTTCACTTCCTGAACTGCTCTGTACTTCACCTGCAGAGAGTTCATGCCTGAATACTCTGGCTTTATCCAGGTGAGGTGAATTTCATCCTAAATGATTTACCATAAACCCTGAGAATCTTTCAGATAGCAGTAACTCTTTAGCGACTACCAACCCAGGTTGGATTTGAACCAATTATTGAAAAACTCTAGCTTTCTCCTAGCCACCTGAGTCATCCTGTCCACTTATGATTTCTCTGAGGCATGTGACTGAGCAAACAAGAGTCTTCTGGGAAAAGATATTAAATCTAAAATCTGCCTGTGAGAGGAGCATCTGTATTTACAGTAGTCATAGCAGCTGATATAAAATTGGCGTAAAAGTTATGCAATAAGATGGGAAATGTAGGATCAAAGAGGACACTTCAAACATAGTATTTAGTCCCAAATCACTTCCTCTCTGTGATACACATTTTATAGACATGGCATTATTGAAAGCTTCAGATAATCTTTAAACGTAAGGACAACACAATTTTATAGCAGTTCATCGAATTCTCATCTACATATCTGCTGCAATGGGGCTTACAAACCCCACACTGAGCATAGACAGATGGGTGAGGAGCATCTTCCCTGCTTATTCCAATCAGACTGATCACACCCCATGCAGCATCCAGAACTGCCTGTCATGGACACATGTACCTACAGCTGTAACCACTAAGAAAATAAGCCCAGCTATACAGGGAGGCCCGGGAGAACAGCGAGGGAAAGGGAGGCAGGATGCCCTGGGACAGCAGGGGGCCCACAGCCCCATGCCAGATTGCCTCTGAGAAACTGACAGGGGAACAAAAGGAGATGGCAAGCCTGGGCATTTAAGGGTTCATAGACTCAACTGAAGTTAAGAGGTTATAGACTGGTATAATTGTAGATGAACTGAAAGGGACCAGTTAGGAGAAAGGTAGGACCCCTAAAGAGACTGCACCAAGAGCAGCTGACACATGTATACAAACGTAGCTGCTCATCTTAATATAATAATAAAAGACCAAACACATAGTAACTTGCTTACAGTTTTCATCTGACAGGGGGGTGTGTGTGTGTGTGTTTGTTTTGAAGTTGTATCTTGTGCTGTGATCTTGACTACTGCTGACAACTCCTAAAGTCTTCAAAGAGGACAAAGGACTCGTCTATACTCTAAAGAACAAAACAGCTAAATAATGAGCTGTAAGACACCCTGTTGGAGTGCATTACTTAAATATTTGTGTAGTAATGAAGACAACAACCAAAAAGTATAGAGTACCAGATCTGCAGCCCCCCCAGCAGCCTATCCACAAATAGGATGTACTTGTGATGTATAATTCACACCCTGCTATTCCTAATTTACACAGGGGTCTGTGAAGTCCCCAGGGTGATGGATAGGAGAGTGCTAGATGTTTTAATGATGAAATACTGTGGCTAGAGAATTAGAGAAAATAATGAAAAAATTCTCACAGAAGTCTACAGAGGAGTGTTTTAGCTCACTAAGGTTATTTAGAGTCAATTTCTTCTTCAGACTTATAAATAAATTCATTTGCAAAATAATGCAGGTCTCATTTTCTGATCACCTTAAAGATAGATTCAGGCAAATCTCAAAGGGTGCTAATTAACCAACTAGGGAGATTCCCTTTCTGCCTCCCCTTATTCTCCATGGCATAATGCCAGAATAAGGATTGAATGAGGTACGTAAAATGTGTCCCAATATGTTTAAACTCTACTGCTAGGGACTAAAACTGAGTTCTCCAGTAGCCAAAGTTATACCTCAAAAGACCCAGTGAAACTTAACCAAAGACCGTACTATGTAGTTGATCAAAATGCAGAGCAGATGGTTTAAGAGGAGTAATGAATTTATATCATGCTTTTGATGTATTTTTATTAAATATTCTTCATACCCCTTTTCCCACCAGTCCTTACATTACAATGAATAAATATTTGACATGGAAGTTTTTCATCCCACAGTACATTGAACTTCATAAAATCATTTTGTTGAAGAAACAAAACACAATAAATAACCTGCCTGTGCCTTAATTTTTAATCCTTCATCAATTTTTTGTTGTGAAAGTTTGTATCTCATTCTTCCTGGGTGTAAGTTCAGCTTAGAAGAGACTGCAAAAAGGTGACTGAGTGAAGGCAAAGAGTGGGCAAAAAAATAGGGTGGATTTAGGGAGATGAGGCTGAGCAATGAGGAAAAGCACGTTAATAGAGAGACTGTGAATAAAGGAGCATAGAGAGGAAGAAAGAGATGTATCATTTCTAGGGTACCTACCTGTGCCATTCTGTCTTCTAGAGTAATTCTTCTACCACTGTTACATAGCATATTATTTTCTATTTGTGCATTTTCCTTTTAATTAAATCAGCATTGGAAAAATACATAGATTTAAATGACAGGAATAAGACTTTAATGAAATAAAGCTTGTTCTGAGAACCCAGTGGGGTAGGTGCCTATGTTTTGCTTTAAGAACCCTCAGAAGAGGGGCTATGTTAGCTCTCATTGGTCTGTTCTGGAAAAAGAGGGACGGGATGTTTCTTGTTTCTTAAGATCCCTTTTTGATCCTTCAGGGTTGTTCCAATTCTTCGCCTCGGCTGATACAACATGTAATTGGCAAGTCAGAAAAACTCTCTAAAGCTTTCAGAAAGCACTATATAACTCCATCAGTGATGTCCACAAATGAACTCCTTTACACTTTTGAACTAAGGGCCTGAACCAAACCCCACACTAAGTTAGGACTTGAACCCCTGATTCCATTAAGGTCGGTTCCAGTTGCTCAGCACCTCTCAGGATTATGCCACTGGAGATAAAAGGCTTGTGCACTAACTGGTTATGCAGCATGCTCAGTCACATAAAGTTAATCAGTATCGCTTTGTCCATAAAAATTCTGCCTTGTTGATGAGTGCTCCTACGTAAAAGGTCAGTGGTTCGGAGAGTTGGATGCCCAAGGCTTTATTTCATTCCCACACCCATTGCTAGTGCCCATTTGGCTCCTTTGATTTAGTAGCAATCATCTGTTGATCCACCCTGACAGCTCATTTGTTTTGTTTTTTTAACTTTGACAACAGAGTTCTCTGTCAAGTTTGGTAATTTGTTGGCACTGTGTAATGCTCATTATATGGACTGTGTTGCTAATTAGATGTTACTACTAGGACAACCCCAGTGATAGTCTGACAGTAACTTAATTTGTTATCTCCAAAGTCTGCCATACCCAGGAGTGCTGAGTGCAGAGGTGCATTGGAGAGACTCCTTGTAAAATATCTTTGGGAGCGTGACGAAGACGAGAGATGGTGTGTCAAAGAGCTGAAGGGGGTGTGTTGTAGTGGGATGAGAGTAGGGAAGAGGGGAGAAAACTGCAAAACACTATGTGGAAAGTGAGGAGCAGATACATTGATCACCAGCCTGGTTCGGGGTTGGGGAATAGAGAAGGTGAGCCATGTCAGGATCTTTTAAAAGTTAATTATTAGGTGGCAAAGCAGGACTGATGAGCAGTTTCCACATATATATTCTCCTTTCTGCAGTGACTGATGATTCCCAAGAGAGCATTAATTGGGATCAGTTTGTGAAGTGAAGAAAATGGAGCTTTGGCTTCTGCAGTAAGCAATTTGATAACTTGTAGCTATAGATCAAATTGAACTCAGCAGAGACCAAATAGTCATCCATAAAAATATAATTTATTCTGCTGCTTTGATTTGGGATCTGGTCAGAGCTTCTGTAAATCCCAATCTCTTAGGTTTGGAGATTTTTTGTAAAGAAGCACAGAGGTCTTTTGAGTATACAGTTTTCTCTTTTTCTTGAGGAGAACCCTTATATAAAATAGTAACCCGCAAATACTGCCTCAGCATGATGAATCTTGATTTACAAATGCTGTGAACTGGTGTTTGTTTCATGGTGTGAAAATGCTGGGTGTGTGGTCTGTTTTTTTTAAGTTACAGTACTGTATGTCATCTTGCTACTGCAACTAAATCAAACGTAGGTTTTACAATGAAAAATATTTATGAATTTCTTGCAGACATGCAAGGTCTGGAACTGCAGTTGTGTGGTCTCCAAAACATTTTTTTTCTCAGTTTGTGTTTGTTGGAAGGATGTATTTGCAGGTACAGTAGAATGAAAACTAACGGCTTGTCCACACGGAGTCATAATGCATGGCAAGCCAGAGTGAAAATCTACAGCTCTGTAGCCTGCTGTGCACTATGTTGCCATGTCGACTTTGCCACCACACACTAAAAGTTCTGAATTGCACTTTTGCATACTGCTGCAATACGCAAAGCACACTACGGGACTTTTAGTGCATGGTGGCAGGGTCTCCGTGGCCAGTTATGTGCGGTGGGCTAGAGCACTGTAGGTTTCCATCCCAGCTTGCTGTACACTGATTGTATAGGCAAGCCCTGAATATATGCTCTGAAAGATTAAAGAAATAATAATAAACAGTCATTACACTAGAGTAACTGACAACTACGTGGAGACAAAGATGGACCTAGGAAACACAGTGGTGCTTGTGGCTAGCACTGTTAAGGATTAGACCATTATCCTCAGAAAAAGGGTATCTGCCCACTCATTGTCAAAATGGTATACATCTTAGGAATCATTCTGGATCTCTTTTTGATAATAGATATCCAGATAACAAGAACCCACCTTCAGATGGCTAGAAGACTTTCCCAATCTGCCACACTCCACAAACCTGGAGTGATCGTTGCAATTCATACATTCATCAGCTCCAGCTCAGCTATCTCCACTCACATTACTCAGGAGGGAGTCCACAGTCACTAAAGAAACTGCAGCTGGAGCAGAACGTATATGTCTGCCTGCTGACAAATATAAATTGGAATACATCACTCCAGTGCTCAGATGTCTGAGCTGCCTACTTGTGGAATATTGCATCATCTTCCCCTCCGTAAACACAGCTTCCCGAGGTGGCTACAATCCTCAAAGATGATAAAAAACTCAACAGATAGCGTAAGGGGAGTAGAAGTGATAGTGAGAGACTGATATTTTTCAGCACTGACCCATGACTGTGGAACTTGCTTTCAGAAGTGAGGATGGTTATGAATTTGACCATCTCTAGGACGAAATATAAGAATCATCCCTTAGACATAGCATTCCCATTTGCTCACATTCATGTTCCATTCCAGTGCACAAATGTCTCATACCTCCCCAGCCCTTGACTACACTGTTTAAAAAGTGAAATTTGTAGTTACTTATCCTGCCTACCTCTGGTCTGGTGTGTTAAGCTACTCATGTGAATATAATTGTTGCCAGGTGCTCAGATACTGCAGTGATGACATCCTACTAGTAGCCTACAGAGCTAGTGTAATGCGCATTTGCTACTAATTTTCATCGCAAAATATTTCTCATTAAATAAAGGCCTCACATGCTTTATATATTACACTTGGCATCTTTCTTGTGCTGTAGTCACATCAAATACATCTCTCCATCTTTTATTTGGGTAGTCCTCAAAATGTTATTTACTTAGTGCTAGGAAACTGGAGTAACAAAAAGCTGTGGAAGTACAAAAAGATCTTCGTTCTTGAGGAATGTATTCAAAATGCCACCTTGAGATGATAAACCTGGAGGCTGTGATGAGTGAAGTAAAATGCTTAACTCTAGATTCTATTGTAATTAAAAACTCTGAGATTCATGTGGCTGTAGCGTTACTTTTAGTCTTTGGTCTCCATACGATCAGTTGGAAAAGATACGATTCAGTGCTACTAAATCCCTGAGTAGCACTTTCATTAGTGTTTATTAGATCACTGTGCTTGGCTTAAATATATAAATAAAATTGAAGCTATTATGTGGTTTATTTAATTCTTCTTTTGTGTTCCTTCACATGCTTTTGGATTATTCTCCCTTAAAGTCCTAGGAAAACAATTTCTGCTAATAATAAGCCCTGATAGAGCTGCTAGTAGAAACCTAAAGAGCATTTGACATTGGTTGTTCATGGATCGTATCTCATAGCTTTGTAGTTTTTCAATTAACCTGTGTCAAATACTTTATTTATATTATTACAGGTAATTGAACAAAAAATCCTATGTCATTTTGTTAGGATACTGTCATTTAGAGAACAGGAAAATATTTATTTGTGTGAGTCTTAGCATTTTACACTTTCAAAACACCATTCTAATATTAACCCCCCTGAGAGGTAGGTAAGAATTATCTTCGTTTTGTGGATGGGGAAAGGGAGAGACAGAGGATGTGATGATGATTTGTCTAACGTTAATTAGTGACTCAGTAGGAGAAGCGGATTAGAACTCAGAAGTTCGTGCTCTCCATCACTACTAGACCTTGCTGCCTCTGATAAGTACATTGCAAAGTAATTATGTTTTAGTAACAAGGGAGAGATGCTCTCACACTCTTAACTGAGGATTAGCTCTTCTTTACAGTTATTGCCCTTGTCTGCATTGGGAATGAGCTCCAATTTCAGCCACTGGTGTGGCTATGTATATTGCAGACAAGGAAAGCCCTGATTTGAATCAATGGAAGCTACCTCACTTGAAACCGAAGTAAGCTGCATCAGGGCAAACTGCAGTTTTTCTAGTCTGTCTGTGGCAGAACCTTGTTACCAGCATAGCTACACTGATGGCTGAAACCAGGGTTAATTCCCTATGCAAAGAAGCCCATAAAAACACAGAACATAAAGGTATGTGTGTTTTCCTTAAGGATATACATGGCCCAAACTGTCTTAGTTGGCAGCTCTACATGCCTGCCCGTTATAATTTGGCAAGAGTCCTGCACCAGGCAGCATCAATGTGTTAAAGATGTTCCTTATCTATAGTATCAAATGTATCCCTTCTTATTACACCTTCTGGCCTGGGTTAGAGTGATCCCTGTCTCCTCCTCTCCAAGTGAATCATCAGTCAAATATGTTTATGGGATGTTATCATGAAGTCCAGAAAATACAGTGTGACTTGATAAATGGGATGTGGTAACAGTACTGAGCCTCATTTGATTAACTGCAGTTCATGTTAACTAACAGGGAAGGGCTCTGAGAGCGGTATATGTGCCTCAGGAATATCTTGAACACTGTTCATTTTGGCTAGTACCATATATTCCATTTTAAAGGTCTTGTTGGCTGCCTTAAGCAGCATTTCTTCTGTGGTATATGGGCTGGAAAAACTCTTCTACAGTGAATGGCTTCCAAGTTGGGCTGCAGTTGCAGTTTGTTGTGTTGTAGCTGTGACACTATAAATAAAGTTATTAGCATCAGTATGTAAATGGGTTTCTATTTTTGTTCACTGCATTGTTTGTAAAAACTAGGGCAATTATTCACTAGGAATCATCTGCTGTTTAGCACTGAGCACACCCACAAGTGAGGCTGTGTAGGCTTTTATTTTTCCACTGGCTTTAAGAAAGTAGCTGCTCTGAAAGTTACTTCATTGTGCCGGATAAGAAATGGACTAGCTGTGCTAAGCATTCTTGGGCTTCTAGAGTGTCATGGTACTTCAGAACAGAGAATCGCTTCTTGATAGAGAAAACTGCAGTGCAGACATCAAATACCACAGCTGCTGTTTGGCTTAGCATGTGTTTTCCCAGTTTCATTTTGTGGACAGAGTATACTGGTATATTTCAGAACAGTGTTACACTGTCTTGGCTTTTTTTCTTCATTCTTCCCAATAGATGTTTTTTGGGGCTCCTAAAAACACATTTTGGATTGACAGCCTTGGGTCTCGTTTACACTAAAAAGCTGTACCACTTTAACTATACTGGTATAGTTACAGGGATACCAATGTTCCATCTAATTTTTTACATCCATGTGCGGAATGAATTTTGTTATGTGCATCAATATGGAGGTGATGTGTGATGGGGGTGAGGCCCAAGGGTTCAGAGTGTGGGAGGGGGTTTAGGGCCAGGGCAGAGGGTTGGGTTTGGGGTGCAGGGGCATGAGGGCTCTGGCTGAGGGTGTAGGCTCTGGGGTGGGGCCAGGGATCGGGTTTGGGGTGCACGCTGCCCAGGGGCTTCAGCGGGGCTAGAGGACTCACCGCAGCCCTCTCTCACTGCAGCAGACCGGGGCTGTGGGAGAGCGCCTGTCCCCAGCCACGGCAGCTCCAGGGTTGGGTCCGGGGGAGAGGCGCCTTTCCCTGGTGACGGCAGCTCTGGCGCTGGGGCTGGGTCTAGGGGTGAGGTGCCTCTCCCTGTCTCAGCCCTGCATGCCCCAACTTGCTCCCTGCCAACCCCCTACCTTCCTCCTCTCCTGGCCCCTGTGGCTGCGCGCCTGCACAGCCCTTGATAGCCTGCTGCACAGCCACAAAGCTTAAAGGAAGCTTAGAGAGACATGCCCCCTAGAGTGGAGGCAGTTGTGTTATATTTACTGCTCTATACCAGCATAGCGATTCCTGTTCAGGATGTGGAGTAAGCCACACCACTGTATACCACTGTTATACTGGTATAACTGCATCCACCCTAGGGATTGTACCAGTATAACTATATTGATTTTAAAAAAAGTTACATTCCAACAATCATAGGTGTACAACCGCACAACTTCCCAGTATGGACCAGTGACGCAAGTCCTATATCCTCCAGAATAGGTGCAGCACGAAAAGCAATTGTGCAAAAGTCTCTTCACTGGTCTGCTAATGTGCGCTAACTCTGACCTCAAGGATCACCTCTAGGGAGTGGGACGGAGTCCCTCTGTGTTTATCCTTTGCCTCTCTGAGACTGACAAAAATTTTAATACTGCTTACAATGGTGGGTTTATGAGGTGGGTGCCTGTCCACAGAGACCAACAAACTGAATTTCACACAACATAAGCAGCAACCATCAGATGTTTGACATGCAGCCACTAGCAACCTTTGTCTCAACTTCTGTTCCTCTGCCCAGTATACACTAAGGGCTTGTCTACACTTGCAGCGGTGCTGGTGCAGTGGTGCAGCTGCGCTGCTGTAGTGCTTAGTGAAGATGCTACCTATGGCGATGGGAGAGAGCTTCTCCTGTCAGCGTAGGTACCCTACCTCCCTGAGAGGGGGTAGCTGTGTTGATGAGAGAAGCTCTCCTATTGACATAATGCTGTCCAGACCAGTCTGGTCAGTTGTATCTCTGGTAAGAGATTACAGTGATGTGGCTGTAGCAACACCCCCTAATGCAGGGGTCTGGTGACCTTGGTGATGAGTCCCAGTTGGCTACCCATGACCGCTCACTAGACTGCTGTGCCTATGTGTGTTTTAAGTCTCAACAGAGTGCAGCCACTACCCCAGTCTTGGGGTCCCTAGTACCCTCTTGAGGCACAGCCCCTTTGTCGAGAACCTCCTCCCCAGAGTTGAAATATGCTGTCCAGCTGTCTAGAACTCTAGAAACGTTGGCCCTTCTGACTTCTCCCCATCTTAAAGACTCTCTCCTGCAAAGTACCACATAAGGTGTGAACCTTCTGGGTTACAGTTCAGCTCTCTCAGGAAGTACATGGTAGTTGTGAAATATATAACACACACCAACCCTTTGCCCAGGATTCTAAGAAAATGACTCTTTTCCTTTCCAGATGAAACATAAGA
This sequence comes from Chelonoidis abingdonii, assembly GCF_003597395.2. Classification (NCBI taxonomy): domain Eukaryota; kingdom Metazoa; phylum Chordata; order Testudines; family Testudinidae; genus Chelonoidis; species Chelonoidis abingdonii. Next base: position 70,383,424 of record NC_133778.1, read on the forward strand.
GAATGCACATCATTTAGAAAACAATAAACATCCTAAAAGCAATGCCCTCTACTAACTCACTCTTTCCTTAGGAGTTCTTGGGGGACCACCTATGTCCAGGTAGGTGCAGAGTCCTCTACCTCACCAGGCTCTTCCTACATGCTGAGTTGTTCTCTCTCCTCTTGAGCTGGAGAAAAATGGACTGCTGAACAGCTCAACTCCTGCCCTTTTTAATAACCTCACACTCTTTGTCAACTGATATCACTCAAGGAGGCTGAGAAGAATCAGAGTTCCCTGCCAGGTGACTTCATTCCCAAGACGACCTCCCACCTGAATTCAGACCTGAAAAACCAATTAGCTCTGGACAGCAGCCAGCTTTGTCATTTAGATGGATGATTGTCAAAGTTTAAGGAGACTCTATTGTAATGCCTCTGCTGCTCTGCCTTGAAATTTCAGTTAACAGTAGCAGCAGCACCACAGAAATGACAACTAGCCCCACATTCAAAATGGGGGTTGCAACTTGGTAAAAATACACACACAAAGAGTTAGTAATCTCACACAGAACTCAGAAATCGTTCAGACAGATTCCCCACATTTTCACTGTTGGCCACGTCACTTTGGGTATGTCTGCGCTGCAGTCGGAGGTGTACCTGCAGCTCCGTGTGTAGCGCACCCGAGCTAGCTTTGATCTAGCTCCAATAGAGATAACAGTGAAGCCACAGCACCACAGGCTGTACCCACTCGCTCGGGACCTAGAATATGTGCTCAGATGGTCAGCCCACGTTGCCGCAGTTTCACTGCTATTGTTGTTCAAGCTACTTAGATCAGTGCTAGCTCAGGGGTATCTACACATGCTGCAGCCAGACCTCTGATTGCAGTGTAGCCCTACCTGTGGTCTCTCTGTGACCTGGGTATAAAATAGGGCAAAATAGTACTTACCTACCTCAAAAGGATGATATTAAAGATTGTGAGGTGTTCAGATGCTGTGGTAATTTAGGTGTGTGTTGGGGAGGGGGGGACAAATAAGTGCCTTAGATAGCAGGAAAAGCAGCTCGCAGGAAGAGGTACAATTAAAGCAGGCCTCCTCCCCATCGTACTGTTCACTTGTACTGTTTGTTGTTTTTCCAGCTGCACACTCGCTTGGTATATGCTGTATGTTTGTTCACCCATTCAGTGCCAAATTGTTGCAAGTTATAATACTTAGTAATCTTAGTTATTACATAGTGCCTTTTATCTGAGGATCTCGGCACACTTGGGAAAAAGCTCGGTAAGTGTTATTACACATTTTTTTTACAGGTGAGGAAACTGAGGTACAGACAGTTTAGGCAATAGGCCCATAGTCAAACAGTGAGGCAGAAGGGAATAGAACCCAGATTTGCTGGCTGCCATTGCCCCTGCTCTACTGAGTAGAAATGGAAGAGGTGTGAAGACATTTTCTGGTACTGCTGTGTACTATCTGAACAGCACAAGAAGGAATACGCAGTATAAGAGCATTTAAGTTCACTTTAGTACTTCCATAAGTAACTAACTTAATTTATGTAAAGCATTTGCTCGTTGAATTCCAAGTGTCAGATAATTAGGGAGGGAGGAATGATGTGTGGAATACATTTCATATTGCAGGATAGATTTTACCCAAAAGTATTATTCATCCAGTGACTTATCCAAAGCTGCCTTCAAATGAAGGAGAGCTATTTTTATGCCTGCCAATGAGTGTCCGGAAATTTTTTATGTTTAGTTTGGTAATTCAGATGTCTTTAACAGTTACAGAATTACAAAGGAAAGTATGGATATATTAGTTTTAAATATTATATTGATTAAACAGGGTATGATACTAGATGCTGGGTTTGTAACTTTTAGTAACGGCGAGGCGGGGGGTGAAGTCCTGACACCAATAAAGTCAGTGGGAATTTGCCTTTGACTTCAGTAGAGACAAGATTTCACCCCAGATTCTTGCCAACCACTGAAGATTGCAGCATCCAGAGAATGCTGTTTTACTCCCACAGTGGATCCTCCTTTTTATTTCTCCTTCTAAAGTCTTTAAGCCCAATTCTTCTCCCACTGAAATCCACACAAGTCTTACTATTGATGTCCTGGGGAGCAGGATGGTCCCTTAAGGAGGAGCTATACCCCTATCAGTATAGCCTCTTTTTCTTTTAGAATCATAAATGAAAGAAGCCACCTTAGCTTCCAGCTCTTCTCCTTAATGCAACACAAATGTTCCCCAGAAGAGTGGTTCTTAGCAAACATGGTAGGTAGAAGATTCATTTGTTGGACTGATGTTAGCATATTCACACCACAGATGTGAAATGACAGTGCTTTCACTGCTGCTCTATATCTGTGGTCACTTTTACATTGTTTTGTAGTTTCTGATTTCTTCATGCTTGAGTTGTGATGATCTATAGCAGTGGTCCCCAACCTTTTTGTGGCCAGTAGTGCATTTGTGTTTTCAGAAGAGTGTGGTGGGCACCAACAATTACTCACATACAGGGCCAGCTCCAGGCCAGTGGAGCAAGCACGTGCCTGGGGCAGCACATGCTACAGGGCAGCATTCTGTCCATTCTGCAGAGTCGGAGCATTTTTTGTTTTGTTTTGGTTTTGGGTTTTTTTTGGTGCCAGTTCTGACCACTGCAGAGAGAAGCTGGAGAGAAGCCGGGTGGACAGAGAACACTGGTACCCGCAGCCTGCAGCCCCGAAGTACTCTGTCCCCAGCAGGCGTGGGGCCCCGGCTTCTCTCCCCTGCTGGGCACTAGGCGGGCCCCGCGCCTGTTGGGGACAGAGAACATCGGCACCTGCAGCCTGCAGCCATGGAGTTCTCTGTCCCCGGCAGGTGCGGGGCCGCGGCTTCTCTCCAGCTTAAGCCGCAGCCCCGCGCCTGCCAGGGACCGAGAACACTGGCGCCCGCAGCCTGCAGTCCCAGAGTTCTCTGTCCCCAGTAGGCGCGGGGCCGCGGCTTCTCTCTTGCTTAAGCCGTGGCCCTGTGCCTGCCAGGGACCGAGAACACTGACGCCTGCAGTCTGCAGCCTTGGAGAAGCCAGAGAGAAGCCGCAGCCCCGTGCCTGCCAGGGACCAAGAACACCGGCGCCCATAGCCTGCAGCCCCGGAGTTTTCTGTCCCCGGCAGGTGCGGGGCCGTGGTTTCTCTCCCCTGCTGGGCACTAGGCAGGCACACATAAATGCTTCGGCGGGCACCATGGCGCCTGCGGGCACCATGTTGGGGACCACTGATCTATAGGCTTATGGTTAGTCGGCACCATTTCAGTGCCCAGGCCATTTTGATTTTGTGACTAGCTACACTGCACTATTCCCCATTGCTTACAGTATGGTCCACTGTCAGTTGTGTGGAGCCCAATATGTAGTAGCATGTACAGGGATCATTACAGTCCCTCACAGCCTATGATCAGATCCATGATGGACACATTTCCCCAGCTGACCCCACCGAACCTACCTGAGATTCCTGCCCTCAGGCTGTGGTCAAATTCCTTTTCCACTTTATTTATTACTATTAATTATTTGTGTTACCAGTGGTCTGTTTCCTGCTCTAGGAAGCCAAGAAGTGGATCTGAAGTACAACTTTTCAAACCTCAAGGACTGTTAGGGATCTCAATCTCTGTTGAGGTTGATCAGCTTGGAAGTAGGATGAGGACACGAATGGCAAATGAGTGAGGACATGATAGCCGGGGGCTGCAGAACTCCTAGAAGATTGTAGCTTATGCAGTCCTGCACGCGGATAGGTGTAAGGCTGCCTACAGAATTCCTTCTCTTCTGCTTTGGCAGAGGTTAGTTTAATGCTGTGTCTTCAAAAACTTAGGCTATGTGAGTCCAGTGACATCTTCATTACCTACCCTAGATAACGTTTCTTACCAGCTACATTGCGCCCTTCGCTGCAATATCGAAACCTCTAATATTGTTGCTTCATTATTACTACTATCCTAACAGTCTTCTTCCTCAAAATGAGATCATGTTGACAAGTAGGCTTCATTTACATTAAAACTCCATGTCTTATCTGAACCCATTTATCCAAATTGCTATAATGTCCCCAATTGCATTCACATTACCAGTGTTTCTCTGTACTATTTTGTCTGTTTACACTTTATTACAAATTGCTGCCATTAATGTCACATCTAGAGTCAAATCTCAGTATATATTCATAGCTGTCAATTACTCTGTTGAAGCCTTGATATTTAATCTTGCTGTTTTGGATGCAATAAAATATAATCATTATAATTACTACCTCTTAAATTTTAAAAAACCCACACCCATAGAGGTAGAAAATGAATAGTTCTCCAATATGTTCCTTTCTGTTCTTGGTCAAGAATCTCAATTCCTGCACTTCTCATTGCTTAATTCACTCCCTGACAAATAGGTATCTTTTCCCTAAACAAACCATTAGATGGAGAGAGAATGTGCAACAGGTTCTGGGCTTACTGGATTCATGTACACCTGAAGATACATTTTCGTGTAGCTTATTCAGAACAATTGCAAAATGGAAGCTCCATCCTTTAATTTATCGGTAGTTCAGCCACCTAGGATTTTTGATCATACTCCAAGATCTACATCCAAAACACCTTGAGGAGACTTGGTAGACATGGAGACTTTGGAGAAAATGGGCAGGTGCAAAAACAAAACTTAAAGTTTTCAGCTACTCAGGGCCACAGTTTTACATGATGCTTAACACAAGTTTCATTGACTTAGGAAAAATTCGAAGTATTCACATGGAGTGAATTTCACCCTAGTGCCAAGGGCCAGCACAAAGCCTTTGCTCCACTTAAGATCCCCTTAAGGATCCCCTTTCAGAGGATCTTCCATGGCACATAAGCCTTGTGTTGGCACAAGGGTGAATTTCGCCTATAATTTATTTGACACAATCATGCATTTTTCCAACATTAGCATGGTGTTTATTTGTCGCCTTTCTCTATGCCCCCTCCTCCAAGATGGGTATATATATGCTCTGAGCAAACCAAGGAAAATTCCTCTTTATCTTCTTATATGTCCCATACCTACTATATGAGAGTCATAACGTAATCTAAAATTTTATTTCAGTTTTATTTCTGTGTGGTTTTGGAGCTGTCCTCTTTAATTCTACTGCTCTAAAGCCAAATTGGTGATCCAGTGATATTTCAAAAGCTAAACAGGGGCCAGATGGATCAGTACTTGGGTGGGGGACATTTAAGGGATAATTTGTTGCTGCAATAAGTTATAGTAATAATAATAATTAAAGCACTAAATTGATACCTTCTACCTGATGCCCTAAGGTGCTTTAATAATATTGATTACACTTCATAACACCGAATTGATGTATTATCTGACTTTTATGGATGGAGAAAATGAGGCATACAAGAGAAAGGAATGGAGAGAGGGCAGAAAGCAACCAGACTTCCCAAAACATTCTCAAAGATGAGTGGATTGCCTCTGTTTTCATATTCCTGGAGAGCTCTTCAGTTTGTCGTACAGTGATATCACATTTAGAGTGTGACACATTCAGGTTACCTTCTTTAACTGAATGCTGCAAGTAATATGCCGAGTGTTTGCCCCTGAAATCAAAGTCTCCCAGAATGGATGTTCCAGGAAAATCCTTCCAATTTCTGCACAATAGTCTGATTGCTATTTCTAATCTGCCCTTATTTTCATGCTTGGTCCTCAGGTAAATTTATAATCACTTTCTCTTTTGAAGTCCTGAAAAAATACATAGTCAAATTGTTAAGATCCCCTGTTTTCTGTTTATGTGAAGCAAAGTGGTTTCCGCTCTCCCATTTATTACATTAATGTTAAACCAAATTGGAGTTTGTGAAAACCCAGTTGAGTGGATTTTATAAGTATTTGAGACCAACTCCCACAGTGTTTTGCTATTCACAGTAGAGGACCTAGACACTTCTACTTCTCAGCGTTGCAGCTGCAATGCTTATCTAAGCTATCTGATCTTCTTTAACTGGAAATATTGGATGCAGAAATAAATATAAAAGTGTACAACAAAGAAAGTTAACTAAACTTTCTAAAGAGTCTTTAAAACAAAAAATCTGGGATCAAGTTTTCAGCAAAGCATCAAATGGGAAAGTTGTTTTATCTTAACTTATTCACTCATCTCCAGTACTGAACCCTCTGTTGAGTTAAAATTGATTGTGTTGTTTAGTTCTAGTGCCTCAAATATGAGCGTTCACAGTATAAATCCCTGCTCCCACTACTGCTCTGTTTATACAGTGGACTTGTTTCAATAACCATGGAAAGGGTGGTGGTATTATTTAGAGGCAGGAATTATAGTCACTTGGGTAGTGTATGTGTAACGGAAGCACATATAGTGGTGATGTAAACCTGGAATAACTGGAATGGTGATGGAACTACACCACATTAATACAGTATAATAGAGTAGAATTTGATAGCAGACAGTAGATAAATCAGCAAATATTTTCAGGGTGCAAATAGCTAGGAAAGGAATAATTTAACATGAGAAAAAAGTTTAAACTGTGGTAAAAGGGAATGCATGTCAATAAAATCTTCATGACCATGAGATCTGTTAGGCTTTCAATAGTCTCTTGAGGCTAATGTTGGAAACCCGAACCCTTGTGACATTTACAACTAGAATGGACAAAACACTGGTAAACATTTTGTAAGGAACAAGGTGACCTAATAGGTCTTTTCTATCCCTAGATTTAATGGGCTGGATTGTTAAAACCTGCCTTAAGGTGAAATTTTACATCTGCGATTAGCAAGTACACCTCTACCCCAATATAACGCAACCCAATATAACACGAATTCGGTAAAGCAGTGCTCGGGGGTGGGGGGGCAGGGCTGTGCACTCCGGCAGATCAAAGCAAATTCAATATAACATGGTTTCACCTATAACACACTAAGATTTTTTGGCTCCTGAGGACAGGGTTATGTCGAGGTAGAGGTACACCTCAAACTTGCTTTAGAATTTGAACTTCTTAGTACACTGATGCAGTCAAGAAGTAAGGTTTTTAAGTAGCACCGACTGTGCATGAAATTTGTGCCTACCAAACTACAGGTGTGGAAAGGGAAACCAGTTGGAGGTTGGGATTAAAATTAAGCAGTTTGATTCTGTCTTGTAACGAAATAATTCTATAATCTGTCTTTGATGTCAAATGTTAAATGAAGTCTGCCCATGTCTACAAGCTGTTCCATGAGAGGTTAAAAATCTCAGTAGTGCTTTGTGTGACTGTGGTTGTAAACACATACGCAGAAACTCCCACGCAATCCCATTGATCTGGATAGTTTCCCACCTCCGCTCAGTAAAACAAGTCCTAACACCCAGTCTGTGTACGCTACACTGGAACGTGTAATAGATGTTTTGTTTACTTCCCTAGTTGCTGTGTTAGCAGTAAGTCAGTTATTGCTTTACAAAATACTGTGAGAAACTGGAGTATGAAAGGCACTATGTAAACCCAGTTTCTATTCTTATGCTTATACTCTGCTTATACAGGCGTCCAGCTGTCTGCTGTTGTGTTAAGAGTGTTAAACAGCGTAGTTGATGGCAAATACCATTTTCCATCATCTCCTTTTGTGTTATTACATATCTCTTCTTTGTGTTCAGACAATCTGTTTTATGATAATCTGTTTTTAACTATAACAGGGTTTAAAAGAGAACTAGATAAATTCATGGAGTTTAAGTCCATTAACAGCTATTAGCCAGGTAAGGAACGGTGTTCCTAGCCTCTGTTTGTCAGAGGGTGGAGATGGATGGCAGAAGAGAGATCACTTGATCATTACCTATTAGGTTCACTCCTTCTGGGACACCTGGCATTGGACACTGTCAGTAGACAGGATACTGGGCTGGATGGACCTTTGGTCTGACCCAGTATGGCCATTCTTATGTTCTTATGCTATATTCTGCAAGGTTTCTGGAATCATTCTGACTACCTTATTTCAGAAGAAATCTTCTCTGATAATGTGTTTTGCCTTTATTTCTTAATGTCTGATCTGCCTTTCCACATCTCTAAATTTAACATCTTGAAGTAAGAAGCTATTTGTTCTTTTACTGCTAAGGTACAGTACATTGACCATGGGAGAGGGTGCAGTAGCTGAGGATAGAATACCTCTATATTGCTTTTGACTGGAAGATCTCAAAGCATTTCTGAAACGCAGGTCTACCACTTCAGTACTCTAACAGCTGCACCGTGCTGACCAAAGTGGTGTCATAACATTGTCCATATCTGCCTATGTTGCAGATGGCAGTACCCCTTTATGAATATACACCATAGATGGTAAAAGTTGTTAATGATAGCAAATTAGTCTCCCTGTTGTATCCTTCCTATAAAGCATCATAAAATGATTTCTGGAGAGGTGAGAGAAAAGGTTTTAAGTTTAGGTTTACTTACACTTTAGCTGTGCCAGAAGAGATCACATCTCCCCATTGTTCTGTGGTCTTCACTGGTTCCCGATTAGTTTCTGGATTCTCTTCAAACTCTTGGCCTTTATCTTTAAAGTCCTGAGCAGAGTAGGTGGTGGCTGTCTCAGAGAGAGCCTCTCTGTCCCCAGGACCGAATATGATAGCTGTAAATAACTTGTGTTCTGCACCTGACAATCCTGAAGACATCTCTTAGTGTCCAGAGGTAGTTTTCCAAGAAGAGCACTTGGCTCTGGAAATCTCTACCAGGAATAATGAGGACAAGCCAGAATCTAAGCATCTTGAGATGCAAGATGCAAGAATGTGTTTGTTCAGATGTTCCCTCCAATAACAGTGTCTGGAGAATGACCTGCTAGGTTTCCCCTTGGAACACACAACGGAGTAACCCTCTTCAAAAAGTACATTAAGATGAGGTGGCTAGGGAAAGATATGTGTTCTGATATCCACATACTGTTCGTACTGTATGTGGTACCATGATGTGTGGTCATTGGTGAAGTATAATTGCCTTAGATAGATTAAAAAGGTAAAGTGAGTCAGAGGTAGGGAGCATCACAATGTAAAAATGACCCCTTTGCCTCCACCAGTGAAGAATGGAGGAAGTAGGAACATAGGAGGCCAAGCATGGAATGAATAGGCAGATATGAGGGTGGAGTGACAACATGGGAAATTTTTAATTGGTTATTGAATACAAAAAAAGTGAAAGTGACCCAGGGTGAGGCTATTATGATTGGTCTGGCTTTGGTCCCTGGAATCAGAATTTATACTGGCTGCAGCATTTTGGACCCTCTGTTTAAGTATATCAAAAACATCAATATATTGGTTCTTGTTAAAGGTTTGCTAATATGCTGAGTTTTTGCTAATAAAATGCACCCTTGTATGCACTGATTTGGATAGCAGTTTGGGAACTCTGAAGCTTAAAACCGTGAATCTGCCAATGATATATAGTTTAGTATTATGTATCTTTAATATTTACTTATGGAATTTGTCAATATAGCCTAGTTGACAATGACCAAATATGTTTCTTCCTCATAATGTTGTCCCAAGACTTGTTGCCTTTAAATGTTGGTACATTAAACGGATACATAATTGGTTAAACAACCACAAACAAAATGTAACTATTAATGGAGTGATGTCAGATTGGAAGGAGGTCTCAAGTTTAGTTCCACAGGGATCTGTTCTGGGTCTGGTGTTATTTAACATTGTTATTAATGACCTGAATGTAGGAATAGAGAGCATAATGATCAAATTTGAAGATGACAAAGTTATGGGGGGTTGCAAACACTTTTGGAGGACAGCGGTAAAAGTCAAAGGCATCTTGATAAATTGGAGAACTGGGGTATAGACAACAGAATGAAATTCAACAAATATAAATGTAAGGTGTTACACATATGGATGAAAAAACCAAATGAACAGATACAGAATGGGGGATAATTGGCTTGGAAGAAGCACTTCTGGGAAGGATCTGGGAGTTGTGGGGATCACAACTTCAACATGCATCAATAATGTGATACTGTTGCCAAGAAAAAACAACACACACACAAAAAACAAATGTAATTTTGGGTGCATTAACAGAGGCATAGCATGCAAGTTATGGGAGGTGATAGTACCACTCTACTGAGTGCTGGTTAGACCTCAGCTGAAGTACTATGTCCAATTTTGGTCACCGCTGTATAGAAATGATGTAGAGAAACGGGAAAGGATCCAAAAGTGTGCAACAGAGATGATCAAAGGGATGGAATGGAAGCCATATGAGCAAAGGCTGAAGGAACTGGGTATGTTTAATTTGGAAAAGAAAAGATTAAGGACGGACATGATAGCAGTCTTCAAATGCTTGAAAGGCTGCCATAAAAAAGATGGAGAAAAGTTGTTCTCTCATACCTCAGAGAGCAGATCAAGAGGCAATGGGTTCAAACTACAGCATGGCAGTTTTAGATTAAATCTCAGGAAGAACTTACTGACTGTAAGAATAGTAGGACAATGGCACATACTGCCTAGGGAAGTCATGGAAGCTTCTTCATGGGAGGTTTTCAAAAACAGGTTGGATAGCCATCTGTCTTGGATGGTTTAAACACAACAGATCCTGCATCTTGGCAGGGGTTTAGACTAGATAGCACTTGTGGTACCTTCTAACCTTATGGTTCTATGATTTGATGATTAAATTCCATAGGCCCTATTATCTGTCCCATTTTTGTACAACTCAATCAGGAGCGGCGTGAGGGTTTTTGGCGCCCTAGACTCACGGCCGGCTCGCTGGTCCCGCGGCTCCGGTGGACCTCCCGCAGGCATTCGTGCGGACGGTCCGCTGGTCCCGCGGCTCTGGTGGACCTGCCGCAGGCGTGCCTGCAGATGCTCCACCGGAGCCGCGGGACCAGCGGACCGTCTGCAGGGACGCCTGCGGGAGGTCCACCGGAGCAGTCTGCCGCCCTCCCAAATCCTGGCGCCCTAGGCGACTGCCTCGGTCACCTAAATGGAAGCACCGGTCCTGAACTCAATCTATAGTTGGTTGCTTTCCTCGTCTAATTAGAATGTCTTTTCCCTGCTAATTCAATCCTCCCAGCAAATAATTGATGTTTTACCTGATATTTCTTCTTTGTATCATCAATTTAATATGTTCTCTAAACTGGACTGAAAATTACTCTTGTGAAATTTCACTTGTCCCTCTGATCCATACTTTCAGTTCTCTGGATGTCTTGGCACAAGCTTGTCCACTTTGCAGCGCTAGTTACCTTCCCTACAGTCACCTGTTTTATCCAAGGAATTAGTGCTGTATAACGCTGTAACATAATGCTATAGGCAATCCTAGTGTTTCCCATAGTGAGCAGGGACATAATCCCTGTTCCAAACAGTTTGCAAATGAGTTAATTTGCAAGAAAACAGCTTGCAAATTACTTAATTTCCAAGAAAACTGTAGAAGATAAAAGGGGAGTGGAGAAGAGGGAGCAAGGAAGCAATACCCCAAATAAGGTTGTTAGGCTGAAAGTGATCATTCTGCATATATTGCTGCTCTTGGATAGGGAATGGAAAAGCCGCCTTGCTTGGCTAAATATCCTTGATGCTAGGATAAAATTGCCAAATGTGATTCAAACAGCAAATGTTGAGAGCTTATGGATTTAAAGCTGTGCTAGACAAAGCCCTGAAAAATATACTGTAAGGAGCCTCCTGCACTGGACTAGATGAGACTGAATGGGTCTCTTCCTCTCTAACTTCTGACACCATTGATTCAAGGTGCAAACATGAATAGTTTGCTTTCTGTACGCTAGTCAGCTGAAGTTTATTCCTCCTTCGCTGCCTGCTCTCTGATTCTTGCTTAACAGTCACAGTGAATGCAGAGTGTCTGAAAGAGAAATATTCCATATTATGTTTAAAGTAGGGCTCTCAATTAATCATGGTTAACTCATGCAATTAACTCAAAAAAATTAATCGAAATTAATCGTACTGTTAAACAATGGAATACCAATTGAAATGTATTAAATATTTTTTCTACATTTGCAGATATATTGATTTCTATTACAAAACAGAATACAAAGTGTACAGTGCTCACTTTATATTTTTTATTACAAATATTTGCACTTTAAAATGCATAACAAAAGAAATAGTATTTTTCAGTTCACCTCACACAAGTACTGTGGTGCAATCTCTTTATCTTGAAAGTGTAACTTACAAATGTAGGTATTTTTTGTTATCTAACTGCACTCAAAAACAAAACAATGTAAAACTTTAGTGCCTACAAGTCTACTCAGTCCTACTTCTTGTTCAGCCAATTGCTCAGACAAACACATTTGTTTACATTTACAGAAGATAATGCTGTAAATGATGGTTGAAGCATGAAGGGGCATACAAATCTTTAGCGGATCTGGCATGTAATATCTTGCAATGCTGGCTATAACAGTGCCATGCAAACACCTTTTCTCACTTTCAGGTGACATTGTAAACAAAAAGCGGGCAGCATTATCTCCTGCAAATTGTAACCAAACTTGTTTGTCTGAGTGATTGGCTGAAGCAGGACTGAGTGGACTTGTAGATTTTACATTGTTTTATATTTGAATGCAGTTATTTTTTGTACATAATTCTACATTTGTAAGTTCAACTTTCATGATGAAGAGATTGCATTACACTACATGTATTAGGTAAATTGAAAAATACCATTTCTTTTGTCTTTACAGTGCAAATATTTGTAATAAAAAAATTAAGTGAGCACTGTACACTTTGTATTCTGTGTTGTAACTGAAATCAATACGTTTGAAAATGTAGAAAACATCCAAAAATATTTAAATAAATGATATTCTATTATTGTTTAACAGTGCAATTAATCAATATTAATTTTTTTAATCACTTGACAGCCCTAGTTTATTTTCCCCTTTACATCCTCATGGCTCTTATTGCTTTCCTCAGTTCCCCACAAGGACTCCTCTTGTGGTAGCAGTAGAGTCAAGAAGCCGTTCTGATAGTGAGTCATCTTATTCTTTTCCCTATTGGCTTCTGGCACTGCTAACATTTTTAGATGACAAGAGAATCCTTCTGTCTCTCTCTTGACCCCAAAAGCATATTCACTCTTTAGAACCCCGGAATTACAGAAAACATATTTAAAGTGGGAGACGTTAAAGAAACATGGCTATAACAATATTGCATACAATAATGAAAGTTTCAATGTAAAGTATTGCGCTTCCACTGACTTCAGGGCTGAATTTGGATCAGTTGTTTTCCTCTTACTTCCCAGAGACTTCTTACTGATGTTAAAATCAGATCAGCAGCTGCAGATCTGGTAGATGGTACTTTTCCTTTTAAATCTGTAGAGAACCAGCACCCCCATGTTTTGGCAGACATACACTGCTGATGGTGACCTATTTTGAATGAGATAAATCTCAGGATCTGCCCATTTGTGGGCCTTATGGATCCCATGACATGTATTGCAAGAGCAGGGATTTAATGCTGGGTCATATTCCAACCTGGGTAATTAAACTCTGCCTTCCTAAATTCCCTTTCAGTATGAATAGAGATGACATCCTTCACTTTCTGTCCTGAACAGATGTGAATGTTTCCATGTTTCCAGCAGCCCAGAAGAACAGACCCCCTATTAGACACACAACACGGTTCAAAATCCTCTGAAACCTCATTTAGAAATGGTCATTGGGATTCATATTTATGATCAGCAGGCAGAAACGTCTGATTTGGTTTGTGGTGATGGATTAATAAAGTGGTACTTACATTGTGTGTCAACCACTGAATTTCCTTTGCATGTCACAAATACAGATATAACAGACTCCTTTTGTGGTCTGGCTTATAGCCACTGCATATCTCATTTTAGTTGTTTTGCCTTCCTAAAATAGCCTTTCTTCCAGAGAAGTTATTTATTATCATCTGTTTCCAGTGAAGAATCAATTTAGTTAAATCTGGCATGCTTCTGGAGAACTCACCAGTGCCAAGTGGAGCAATTAGTTCCTATATCTTACTTACAACACTCCTGTTAATACATCATAGAATTATATTTGTCTTTTTCATTACTTAATCACATTCTTGGACCATGTTCAATTTGTGATCCGCTATAACTCCCAGATCCTTTGCTGCAGTACTACTGTCTAGCAGTTATTTCCCATTTTGTAGATGTGCATTTGATTTTTCCTTCTTCAGTGTAATACTTTGTACATGTCTGTATTGAATTTCATCTTGTTGATTTCAAACAGATTCTCTCGTTTGTCACAGTCATTTTGATTACTGACCTCTAAAGTGCTTGCAACTCCTCCCAGCCTGGTATCATCTGCAAATTTTGTAAGCGTACTCTCTACTCCATCATTCAAGTCATTAATGAAAATGTTGACTAGTATCAGTCCTACCGGACCTAAGATAGACCCCTGTAAGACCCCACTAGATATGGCCTCCTAGTTTGACAGCAGACCATAGATACTGACTCTTTAACCGGTTGAAAGACTCTACTTATGCACTCACCTTACAGTAATTTCTCCTAGACCACATTTCCCTAGTTTCTTCATGCACTAGTTTTCACATGTACCCTTTCATGTGCATGTTCATCTTCCAAATGGCCGAAGGGGAGAAAGACTAATCAACACAAATGATTAGCGATATGGAACAGCTTCCATATGAGGAGAGATTAATAAAACTGGGACTTTTCAGCTTGAAAAGAGACAACTAAGGGGAGATATGATTGAGGTCTATAAAATCACGACTGGTGTAGAGAAAGTAAATAAGGAAGTGTTATTTACTCCTTCTCATAACACAAGAACTAGGGGTCACCAAATAAAATTTATTGGCAGTAGGTTTAAAGCAAACAAAAGGAAGTACTTCTTCACACAATGCAGTCAACCTATGGAACCCTTTGCCAGAGGTTGTTGTGAAGGCCAAAACTATAATGGAATTCAAAAAAGAACTAGATAAGTTAATGGAAGATAGGTCCATCAATGGCTATTAACCAGGATAGGCAGGGATGCTAACCCATTCTGTGAAGTGTCCCTAGCCTCTGTTTGCCAGAAGCTGGGAATAGGCAACAGGAGATGGATCATTTAACGATTACCTGTTCTGTTGATTCCCTCTGAAGCACTTGACATTGGCCACTGTTGGAAGACAGGATACTGGGCTAGATGAACCATTGGTCTGACCCAGGATGGCCATTCTTATGTTCTTATGATCCTAGAATAGCTAGCACAATCATTAAATGTAATGTAGTTGCCCTGAAATATGTATCTCAAATTGTAGCAGTACCAGTTAATTTGTCAGAGTAGCTGATGGAGCCAAATTTAGAATGCTAGATGATTTCCAGTAGTAAAAGTAACTAATGCAAAACAACCTAACCAGTTTAAAAAGATATGCTGACTTTAATAAATAATTAACAAGCAGCACACTGGTAGTGTCATAAACCTAACAGCAATGCTACGAATGACTATCCTTACCAATTAGCCTAGTAAAAACATTGATGCTGGGCATATTGTTTGCTACAGACTACTACTTATTTTCGCTTATTTTACCTCTAACCATTTGCCCAAATTAATTAAATGATAGTTTATTGTAAACAATGATAATTTTATTATGCCAAATTAGCTTTCCCTTTTCTCATTACTTAATAATTTCTTACAATCAAATACCACGGTTTTAATTTTCATGCAGTTGGATGCGCTTTACTGTGTTTTATAACTCATTAAATCTCAATGTGTCTAGGGTTTTGCTGAGTTTGCCGTACAGTGCATGTTGATGCTCAGTTTCCAGTAACACATGCTGTTTATATTGATGGCTCGTGTTGCCATTGTGATGGTGATAGGGTTTGTGTTTCTTCCCTTGCAAGATGTGTGTTGGGGCTGGGATGCAAATGTTTTGAAATAGAACATAATCATTTTTCTTGAGGTTAGTAATGCTGGTAATTTGCTTTAGCATTTCACAAAAAGAACAGGAGTACTTGTGGAACCTTAGAAACTAACAAATTTATTTCAGCATGAGCTTTCGTGGGCTTATCTCAAATAAATGTGTTAGTCTCGAAGATGCACAAGTGCTCCTGTTCTTTTTGCAGATACAGACTAACACGGCTGCTACTCTGAAATTTAGCATTTCAAATATTCTTGCATTTAAAAAGAAGCGTGGCCATGTTAAACCCATCCTCTGATAACTCCACTGGCTTCTAAGTCATATAAGGGCCACAAGTGCTCCTGTTCTTTTTGCAGATACAGACTAACACGGCTGCTACTCTGAAATTTAGCATTTCAAATATTCTTGCATTTAAAAAGAAGCGTGGCCATGTTAAACCCATCCTCTGATAACTCCACTGGCTTCTAAGTCATATAAGGGCCACAAGTGCTCCTGTTCTTTTTGCAGATACAGACTAACACGGCTGCTACTCTGAAATTTAGCATTTCAAATATTCTTGCATTTAAAAAGAAGCGTGGCCATGTTAAACCCATCCTCTGATAACTCCACTGGCTTCTAAGTCATATAAGGCCTCCAACCTGTGGGAGGGTAGGTAGGTGTTTGTTTAGATTTTTTTTTTAACTTGAATAGAGTTGCTCCAGCCCCCTTCATTGACCTCACTTCTTTCTATTCCTCTCTTCGTTGCTTTGGTTTCCAGCTGGATTCTTTGCCTCATGTCTTAGGCTCTTGATCCAAGAGCCTTCTCCTCTATGATGCCTGCCATCTGGAAGAGCCCTCCTATGTTTTCTGACTCTCTTTGTGTTGAAATCTGAGCTCAAAATGTGTCTTCTCTCTCGCCTGTGTCCCTTAATTGTTCTTTCTCTATGTGTAGTTCTACTCCTGCTGTTGCTGTGTGATTTAACCCTGGAAAGCATCTGAGGATGGTGTCAGTATATAAGATATAAAGTACACTACCAGCCAGGTCTTGCAGCCCATGACATTACTGGGAGTTTTGTCGAGGATTTTAGTGGGACTAGGAGCTGAAGTTGTGTTGTATTGTGTTATAGGATAAAGGAAAATATACTCTGGAAAAAAGATAATGAATTTTAAGTAATAAAACACTGGGTAGTGCACCTTGTGGAACATTGAGTTAAGACTAAAAAAATGCAATAACTTCTCTTCCCCCTGTATTCCCCCAGAAATAAGCAATTTACCATCTTTTATAGTTAGGTAAAAATAAGGGGAAAAATCCAGCCCTGGTCAATGTAGACCCCACTATGAGATTAGCATGAGATCAGTGATGATGCAGAAACTACCTCCAGAACATTAAAGCCATTTCTGCATTTTAATTACCTATTTAGATTATATTTTTTGCACAGCAATTGCCTTCCAGATGTGCTAACAGTCCTCACTCCCAGTGAAGTCAGCAGGACCTGTGGCAGCTGATCATCTATGAAATTCAGGCTATAAATTAATTGTGGTCAATTACTACCATTCCTCTCCACTCAGCCTTCACTAATGGCATCAGTGGCATTTTCAAACCAATAAGCTCTTCATCCTCTTGAGATGTATAGCTAAAACCCTCATTTTGTTTAGCCTTTATCATCAACATCTCTATTCGTCCCAAAATTTCAATGCTGGTTGACCCTTGGTCTGTGAAGGGGCATGACTGCCGTGTCTTGCACTCATTGATGTGTAAGCATAGTTCACTTTCACCTGTTGGAAAATGCCTCATCTGATGCATCCTGCCAAATAATTGGCTTGACTTTTGCTTTCCAATAGAGATGCCAGCTGCCATCCTCCTTGAACAAAACACCTTTATTTTCTAAGGGCAGCCTGAAATAAAACGGCACTAAACAAATAGCACCAGCCAAAGAAAGGGTGGGAAGTGGGCGAGTGCGGTAGAATTAAGACACGAAGGCTCCTTTTTTCCCCTCAGAATATCTTGGCATAATTACCGTAATTCCTCTTTCAATTCTATGTCCCACAAATCTGATCAGCCATTTGAGGGGAATTTCTGGTAGATTTTGTTCTAAAGAGAAGCTCTGACTCTGCCTGGGGGGTGATATTGTGTGGCTTGTGTTGTGTAGGAGGGGGAGGGCAGACTAGATAATGATAATAGTCCTAAATTGTGGCCTTTAAATCTATTCCACCCCAAAATATGGTTCAAAGAATATTGCAGTTTCCAAGTCAAGCACACAAACTTTAATGCCAGAACGAAGGCTCCCCGTTCAGCTTCAGTTCATCCTCCTTGTGTGTTTGCATTATCATGCAGCCTTTACCTATGTGATCACTTGCCATTTTTTCATAGGACCCTATTTCATTCAGTACACTGGAAGGGTGGTGCTCTGGGTATGAATCAGGGGTCTAGAGCAGTGGTCTCCAAATTTTGCGGCATGCTCCCCTCAGGGGACGCAGAGGAATGTTCAGGGGGGCATATGGCGGGGCTGGGGCCAGCCCCCATGGTGGGGTGGGGTGGAGGTGCTGCACTTCCAGCCTGGCTCCCAGATCGACTCTGCCCCCAGCTTTTCTCCTCCCCCAACCCTGTTCAGCCTCAAGTCCTGCTCTGCCTCCAGGCCCAGCTCTGCTGTCACTCCCTCTCTGCCCCCAGACCAGCTCCCAGATGAGCTCTGCCCTCATTCCCTCTCTGCCTCCAAACTAGCTCTGCTCTGTGCTGGAGCTACTCTCCCATCCCTCGTTCCACCCCCAGCTCTGCCTTCAGCCCAAGCTCAACTGCTGAGGAAGCCTTGGCTGTGCAGTAATGGAGGGAGAAGACACAGACAGATTCCATTACTGGTAAGAGGGGGCACAACTGAAAAAGCGCGAGCACCACTGGTTCAGAATGAAGGAGGTTGTTGGCTGTAGAAACTTGCTTCATTTGTTGCAGAAGTTGGAAGGTGTCCAATGCTTGCCTTTATCAGCCAGAACATGCAGAAGAAAAATGCTGCTTTTAACCATCTTAATTTAAATGAAACAAGAGCAAAAACAGTTTCCTTACCTTGTTTGGGGTCTCTGCTGCTTTCTGATTGCCTGCTTCTGGTTCCAAATGAGATGTGTGGTTGACCGGTCACTTCATAACTCTGGTGTTTGTAACTGTGAGGTTCTAGTGTTGCACTGTAGAACAGCTGTCCAAAATTCAGGCAGAAGGCCAGATGTGGAATCCTAAAATAGGGCCCATTGCTGCTCTCTCCCTGTCACTTCAAGATGAGGATAAAGCTGACAAAATGACATCTTTAATTCATCAGAGTTCAAACAAAAAGCAATTTTTGCTCATTTAGCAAAAGTTACAAGTTAAGGCAATGTTGAGGCTGTAGGCATTTAGCTTCAATTGGAAAAGACATAAATTTGTGTGCAAATCAGCTATGAAGCCCTCTGAAAATTACTCCATTTCACCAGTGAAAAGATTAGCAGGATTAGCTTTTGTGGAGTGTCCAATTACCTACCTGACATGATGGCGAGGGGGACCATTGTTTATTATTCTGTGCATATTAGCATTAGCACTGACCCTAATTTCAGAATCATTAGAGTAATCTCTGTGTGTGAGAGACAGCCACTATATTGCCCAAGCGGTGACGTGACGTGAAGCATCATGCACAGTGTCTCCAGAAATACCTAGAAGAGAACAGTGAGCAGTACTACTAACTGTGCTTTGGGTGTAATGTCATTTATGTAATGTGCACCAGCCCACACAATGGGATCTGAGCAAGATGACGGACTTTGTTGTTTTCCCCATAGTGAAATTTTACCAGTTTTCCTCCCATCCCAGTCAAGGGAAACCACATATTATATTGAATACAGGGCCATTTAAATGCTTTTGTGTCTTGTCCTGGTGCCTGACAGTGTATTCCTGTCTTGAAAAATAAGTAACAGTGTGAAAGTAGTTTTCATGTAGATCTTGAGCCCACAAAAAGATTAGGTTTTTTGCCAGCATAAGAATCAGACATTTTCCAATTTTTATAATGAGCCAGTTCTAATAATAAAATGCTCATGGTCCAAAAATACAACACAAGATTAAAATGTGCAGGGTCTTCAGGGGAGATCTGTGGTTGCTTAGGAAGCTATAAATGCATCTCAATAGATTTTTGGTTTATTTTAATTGTGTTGCTTTGTTTTAGCTTGTTTGCAAATGATATGAAAGCTTAATTTATTATGTTTCCATTAGCATTTTTTTAAAATCCCAAACCACATTTTGATTCAGGCATGTTTGGCACCCTGTTTTCTCTCTTCCCTATTGTGTTTGAGCTTCAACATCTGCCCGACCAAAATTATTTCATGCAGTATGGTCAGATATTAGAGTTGAAATGTGGAAGGGAAGTGAGAAAACAGGGTGAAAATGTGCCTGAATCAAAGTGTGCTTCAGCATTTTCATAATACTCATGACATTTTTTTTGCCACTTTTGCACTACTTCATGTCCTAGGATGTTGTGGGAAGATATCCCTGAAAATGTGCCCACTGCAGTTTGGCTAGAGCAGCAGTTCTTGGGGAGTAACAAATCAGAGATCTCCTGTAGCAAATAATGAGCTGGGTGTAATGTGGCATCTCACACTGCTTCGTGAGGCACCTCACTGGCCTAAACAGCATGTCTAATATTTAGACCCACCTGGATCAAATCTTGGAGGCATAACTCATCTTTTTTCCAAGGTAGAATAATTTAGTTTCATGTCTGTTTGTTTGTGTGGTTCAGTTTAGCAGTCTTTCGGATGAAATCTTAACAATCTTAGTCTTATGTGCTCTATTTGGATGTTAAAGATCCTGTGACACTTCTTATAACAGAAGTGGTTTGCCCCAGAGTCTTTAGCAAGAATGTCCTCCCCTCTCTCCATGCTTTGCGGCAGCATTCTACGCTGCCAGGTTGCTTCCCTACATCCTCAGTGGTGACGGCGTATCGGGGTACTGTATGTGAATAGTTTTGTATAGTGCTTTGGGGACCATTCAGAATGGAAGATGCTGTGTAAAACTGAAATATTATTTCTATACGTTTTTCAGAAATCAGACCAAAAAACTAGAGGTGAGAAAAGGAAACTAATCAGGCTGGGCTGTAAGAAAACTGCAGACTTCCCTCGCTGGTGCATAAAGAACAGAGAAGCATTCCATGGCTCTGGAACTGTGTGTTCTAGTGGGTTAGAACAGGGAATCAGGACTCTTGGGTCCTGCTCTTCACTGTGCAACTTAGCATCTATTAAGCACTTTATGGTCCCTGGCTACAATGTATGAGCAGAGTACTGTTGTTATTATTACAGTAGTAATGGATCTGGGGTGTAGGCAAGAAAACCAGACCATTAAAGCCGTGTGAGAGGTGGGACAAGGAAATTAGATTTAGATATTACAGGAAAAACCTCAATTTCTTATGAGGGGCAGGAAAGTAGACAAATGAGTGTGGCTTTTCTGAGTGGAGCCTGCAGAAATGGGACAAGGAGGGAAATTACCAAGAGTGTGCTCTGTTAGACCTTTGAGGAAAAGGATTGATATCAACCAGGAATTAAATCACTTGAATGATTCCCAGCCTGTCTGTTCTTCTTGGGAAATTAACTAGCAGATTCGAACTTAGGCAATGAGGCAATAATTTAATGGCACTTGTGTCTGTATCTTTCTTTTTTTTTCCATAGCATCCTCTTTGCAGACATTGAGGGGTTCACCAGCCTGGCCTCCCAGTGTACAGCTCAGGAGCTGGTCATGACGCTGAATGAGCTCTTTGCCAGATTTGATAAGCTTGCAGCTGTAAGTTTTTTCTATTATAATTCTGATTTTGGTTCCTGTTACAAGATTGACATACTGCACCGGTTCACTAGGTTTCTAACATTCACTACCCTAAAAGGCAAGTTATTGCAAGCATGAAATGAAGTTTCATACTTCTCCCTCTCTTTCTTTTTTCTTTGTAGGAAAATCACTGTTTACGTATAAAAATCTTGGGCGATTGCTATTACTGCGTGTCTGGATTACCAGAAGCAAGAGCTGACCATGCACACTGCTGTGTTGAAATGGGAATGGACATGATAGAGGCTATCTCGTAAGTACCAATGTATTTCATCTCTTAATGCATGAGGTAGCTAGCTCATTGAGCTAAAGGCCAGCAGAGAGCAGGTACATTTGGAACCAGCACAGGCACACAAATGGACCTTACAGTAGAAAGACGGAAGCCTGATTCTGCTAGAACCAGATGGGGCATCTAAAATGTTCCCCCTCCCCCCTACAGGGATAGGTCATCCTAGGTGTGGAAGGTGTCAGTCCCAAAAGAGAATTTTTCAGCAAGGTAGAGGCATGTGAAAAGAGGGTTTCTAATGGAAATCTGTCTGTAACCTTTGTAGACCCCTGGTCATTCTGCAGTAGCTTTCCCCTTTGCTTCTTAAAGGGAAAAATGCTGCCTACTAACCTGATTTGGAAAAGGCCCAATAGGCTGCAGATGTAATGGATAGGGGGAGGAAAGGCTAGGACAGGATGTTGGTGAAGCTACATGAGGACAATATGATATAGGCCTGTGCACCAAAAGGGCTCCAGCTGCACCAGCTTAGAGGGTGGTTAGGATCAGGGCACTGAAGGATGCTGCTGGTGCCACAACCATGGACGCCACTGCAACCCCGAGGGTCTGTAGAAGCTGCAGTGTGTGTATTTTGGATGGAGAAAGAGGATCGTATCCTCCTCACAACTGCCACAGATCACTCCCTCATCCACCCTGTGCCAAGTCATCTTCCTGAAGATGGGCACAAGACCATAAGATTTGTTTATTGGTTTCAGACTAATTACTTAGCAGCAAACAGTTGGGTTTGGCTGTTTATTCACAGATAAGCAGCCTGGTGCTTCATTGCCTTGTCCCTTTTCAGTCATTTACACTGCACTGAGCAAGTGTATAAAGCCAGTGGGTCAGAACGGTAGCGTTCAACACCAGCTTTGCCGTCACTGTGTACAGTCAAAAATAACTCCACATGGGGCAAGGCCCAGCAATGATAAAATCTGTTTTACAATGTTCAAGAGATCTTTGTTAATAAATCTGAAATATTTCTCTGTATTCCTCAGGGTAGGTGGAAGTTAGGGGAGGCAGGGGAAGTGAGAACAGAAAATCACTTATTCCAGATTTAGCAAAGAATAAGATTGTTAAATGCCTTTCATCCCATACAAAGTGGGAGGCAAGCTTTAAAGGTAGAGGAGGAGTTATTTGTAAACCCTAGGGTACTAGCAGCCCAATGCGTTTTTTTCAAGGCAACGTGGGTTGCAGTTCAGTAAAGAAGCCTAGACTCTTCAGGCTTCATAAGGTAAGTCTACCCTGCAATTAAACACCTGCATCTGGCCTGTGTCAGCCGACTCAAGCTCGTGAGGCTCAGACAAGGTTATAAAATTTCACTGTGGACACCCGGCACCGGGTCCCAGAATCCTGGCTCCAGCCCCAGCCATCTACACTGCAGTTTTGTAGCCCCACATCCCAGCTGACGTGGGCCAGCTGCGGGTGTTTAACTGCAGAGCCCGCATACCGTAAGTGTTACTCAGCTGAGCGGGGAGGGTGGTTTACAAAGCAACCTGTCAAGGGCTATAGATTCTTTCAAGCCACCCACGGTACAAAGCGAGACCTTTGCTGTTAAATGTAATAGACTGAGTGCTTTCTTGGTAGTACAAGTTGTTGGAAATGATTCCTTTTAGCATTTAATAAGATGCTGCCTGACCTACCGTTTCTTTGTACTCCACATCGATTCCATAGGATTCTTTACTACAGCCATTGAAAGCAGGTTATTCAGCAACTCCTTTTATACAGATCTCAAAGGTGAAAAGTGCAAGAAGCAGCATGTACAAATAAGTGAAAGTACAGATGTAATAGCCCAGGTGTGCATTGTGTATGAGACAAGGAATAGTTGTTGCATACTAGTCTTAGAAAGAGGTCTCTTAGGTGGAAATGCTGCTTTTCAAACCACATACTTGTGATCTAAAAAATGAGACAAAGGTGTGGGTGTTTGTTTATGTTCTTGAAAAAATCCCAATAATAAGGATGTACTGTACCCAGCACAATAAATACGTTCCTTGAGACTTGATCAAGATAAAATGGAAATTCAATCCAATTTACTGAACTGAAGGAGATGAGAACTGCAGAGCCTTTACATTTCTGTTTTAGATAATTTAATGCTAGAGGAGCTGATCCTGAAAAGGACTGAACACATGTTGTCTCTCAATGAAATCAGTGGGATTTGTGGATACCCACCACATCACAGAATTGGACCTATATTGAGTAGTTCCAGCTCTGAGCAGATCAATTAACATAGGCATAATTGGTTACAAATACGTGTTCTCAAAGATAGATGTAAGCACCGCGATGAGTAAGTGGAAAGATAGGCTTCTATTTATGTATATATATTTAAGAAAACAAGAGGAAGAAATAAACAGCCTGTGTTATCAGTTCACTTGGGAGCAATGAGACAAGGTTCAATGATAACCCCCTGGTAAGTCAAAGTGTCAGGCGGTTGCCATTAGAAACATGTCAAGTGTTAGATTGTGAGGTCTTTGGGAGAGGGACCATATCTACCTCTGTGTTTGTATGGCACTTAGAACAATGAGGTCTCAATCTTGATCAGGCTTTGCAGTTGAAAATAGCACTTTTGTAAAATCATCTGATTCCTTCTTAAAAAAAGAATAAGGAACAAATGAAACTGAATTTGGGGCAATTTATTTTATTGACTGGTGTATGCAATCACTGCTCGGTTTGTTGCCAGACTTGAGGCTGGGGATCCCCATATCAGGTGATGAGGGCAGAATGCACTAGATCCTTGGAGAATCAATATCTCCCTTTCCATGCAGGCTCCACCCCCAGATTAGGTTGTCTTTGCAGGAACAGAACAGGGCTAAGGTCAGGACTGACTGCAGTTAGTAGGATTTGCCTTGTGCACCACAAGAACCTCCATTTACTGAAAGTACAGGATCTGGCCCATAGAATCAACTGCTCAGATTGTTCTGTGTGCCTTGCCCCCCTCTCAAGCCCATAGACAACCAAGGAACTGTCAGGTGAGTTTCTCTGTGAAACATGGGCATTCTGGTAATGATGTGATCATCAGCAACTGTAAGCCACATTTGGCCTTAATGAGGCCACCAGACCCTTCGTAGGGCCCCCCCTACCAGAATTCCCAAATAAAATTTCCATGTGAAGAGCTCTTCAAGTAAATTTTTGCCCTAAAAAGGAAAAACCCACCAAGTATGACAGTAATCATTTTGGGAGCAAACAGAGGATCCAAGAGCTCATTAAAATCAGAATCTGAGTGTTTGTAGCTGCCCACTTGGAGTGAGAGCAGAAGATGTGGTTCTGTGGTTTGCGATGGCTGCAGCTTAAAGCTCAGTTCAAGGTTTCCAACTGTAGTGGGTATTTCACACACAGATCAGGTTTCATCCATGGAACACTTGATGCCTGGTGCCATACAGACAAATTACGAGCTCAAAATCATTTCCTTTTTCTCTTTGCAACATACTATTACTTTTAATGATGTACAGAGAGCTGGGAGATTATGTCCAGTTTCGGTATGGAAATCAAAGACCAAGACTTAGTGCTTTCACCCTCCCAAAGAATTTTTCAATGAGCTCTGAACTTGTGACCAAGTTGAGAGAACAAGGACTTATTCCAGGGACACCCCTATCTAATTAGTACTTTGCTTGGTTAGCCAGATTATCAAAGTGTATTACAGCCTGTCTGTTTTCTGTAGCCAAAGTACTATGAATGAGCAGCCCTTTTGTCTGTGTTTTGAATAATTTCTAGGGAATTGTGGATTTTGCACTCTTGGAGCCAAGTTATGTCAGTGGATACAAGCACATAATTCCCAGAGACATCCTTCTCTTTCTGCATCTCTTTTCAGATTGGTCCGGGAGGTGACAGGAGTCAACGTGAACATGAGGGTTGGGATCCACAGTGGGAGAGTTCACTGTGGAGTCTTGGGCCTCAGGAAATGGCAGTTTGATGTTTGGTCAAATGATGTCACGCTAGCCAATCACATGGAAGCCGGAGGTAAAGCAGGGTAAGTTATTGCTTCACCAAAGCTGTTGTGAGTCAATCCACATGACAGTTTTGCTTTTGACCTGCAGGAGGGTCTTGGTTAGTTTGTTTGTCATAGCATGATTTTGAATTTGGGCACTCACTGGCTAGTTTATTTCCTCTCAACCCTACACTTCTGTCCACAATAGGTCTACAGTCACCCACGGTGGACATGCCTTATATGCAAAGAATGGAATTCATCCTCTTTGTAATTCCAATGAAATTGATGAAGTGATACCTGGGATTAATGTCTCTGTGTGATCCCTATCACAGTGGGTCCTAGTTAGAGAGAGGTGTAACCATATGCTAAAAAAAGTTCGCTGAAGATATCACCTGGTCATCAGAAAGAAATGTTGTTCCTGCTTTGGAACACCCTTCCATAAGAGATCCAAATAAATGTACATTTCACTACCTTAGGAACCAGTAGAAGACCAACTGCCTGACATATCTTCCCCATGAGATTAATATTCTGCAGGTATTTCTACATTTCCTCTCCCCTAGGAGGGAGAGCAGAAAACGTAAATAATCCACTTGATTGTATACCTCTGTAAGGCACATGGGTACTACGGTGATTCATATGGTATCGTAAGCTAGATGCAGCAGAGTATACATGGCATATGACTATGTAGACCATGTCTCGGTCATTTGTGTGTAATGTGTTTTGGTTGTTGAGCAAGCATGCCTACTGTGTATTAGAGCAAGCATAGCAAATGAATGTATGAATGAATGGCTGCCTTACATCCACCGGGACGCTTATTAATGGATGCAAAACTTGGATAATGTGTTTTAACCTAATTCTATGGAAAAATATCAATGGGCCTGATCTTACTCCCTTTGAAAGGCGAAACAAAACTCCCAGGGGATATCAATGTCAGCGAGATTGGACCCTGAAATGAGCTATTTATTCTAGTGCACAGAATCTGACACCGGCAGGAATTGGCTTACTAGATATGTGATTATTAGAGCTGCTTAATGAACTCCACAATTTGCCTTTTGTCTCATTCAAGGCGAATCCACATTACCAAAGCAACCTTGAATTATCTGAATGGAGACTACGAGGTGGAGTTGGGTTTTGGAGGAGAACGCAATGCTTACCTCAAGGAGCACAGTATAGAGACCTTCCTGATTGTACGCTGCAGTCAAAAACGGGTAAGAGCAAACAGACTAATGTATGTTTTAGGTGCTTTTGGAATGTTGATAAACATAGGCATTATGAGGTTAAAATGCATCCACTCCTAACACCTCACAGCAGCCTGAAAGCCAGGCTTTCCTGGCCGATAGAGGATTCCCTCTATGTCAAGAAGTCCTCTAGTTCCAGAGGCCCAGTGTAACAACTTCTAGGATACCTTCCCTCCTGGTCCCCAGCGTGTGCGTGAGGTGGGGGAAGGCAGGGTATAGCCACCTTTGCATCTCTTCTCACCCCATTCCTGTCTCAAACACAATTCATCTGTACAAAAGAATCTGGCCTTAGTCCTTTTTTTAACCACTTGAGAGATTATCTTGTAACTGAGTTTTATGCTAGTGGAAGCTGGCAAATTATTAGCCTTAGAAAAGCAAAGTTCTCCATCATACCCCAGGCCAGGTACAGCTTCAGCTGCAGCCGTGGAAGCTTTCCCCGCCTGCCCATTAGCATGCCTCAGACATGAGCTGAAGGGGCCTCTTGAGTTAGTGACAGTGCTTCACTCCATGGTACATCTTTCCTCAGTATGTCTGCTGGTTCTGCCAGCCAGGTTATCAGTCAGGGCTTGCTGGGATGGTGGATGCCTGTCCTTGTGGAACGGGACTGAGAGTACCAATTCATTTCCCATAGATCACTTGAACAAGCAACACAAGGTAACAGCTTTCAGTCACTATTGACTTGAGCTGGGCTCAAGTCAATGTTGGAGGCTACAGTCACTGGTTCCGCTGTGTGTCTCTTCCAACAAAAAGTGGGCTGTGTTGCAACTAGTCTCTATAACAGGTGTGTGTCCAGATTATGACCGATTTTAAGGCCAGAGAGGACTATCTTGATCATCTAATTTCACCAGCTGCATAACATAGACCATGATATTTCACCCAGCATTTTGTTCGTCAAGCTCCAAGGACCAGTGGACACTATGTATGCTGTCCGAAGTTCTTACCAGCTTGTAGTGATGGGCCTGGATCAAAAACCCAGTCTTTGAATTACCCTGAATCTGAGACTAATCAAAACTCTACTGTAGATTTGAAGCCCCCTGAGCATCTGAAAAATTATGAACTGGATCTGAGTGTTTATTTTGCAGCTGTCTCCAGGTCCATAATGGGACAAAGCAAAACACTATTTCAGAACATCTCCAAACTTTGGATCATCTGTGCAAACTCACAGAGAAAAGATTGTCTTGTGTTAAAGCACAGGACTATTAGTCAGGACATCTGGGTTCTGTTCCTAGGTCTGCCGTAGTTTTGCTGTCTTATCTTGAAGAAATCACTTGACCTTTTTGTGCCTCAGTTTCCTCTTCTGAAAAATAGGAATGTTGATAAACATAGGCATTATGAGGTTAAATGCATTGCTGGTGACATGCTTCAATAACATGGTGAATGACCACTATGCCTATACAAAATTAGCATGAGATCATCACTTGCAGTTACATTCTCTCAGGAAGGGAAACAAGCCTCAAATCTTCTAAATGCAAAAAAAGGAAGAAAATCCATTATTATCCTTTAAGGAGAGAAGCTAATGTTTTGGTATCTATCTACCCAATCTGCAGAAGATAATTATAGTTTTCAGGGCAAGATTATTATGTCCCACACATCATGGCCTGTCAGTGGGCAGTGTCATAAATAGATAGCTAAGGATTAATGTTTCTTTTACCTGTAAAGGGTTAACAAAGGGAACCAAACACCTGACCAGAGGACCAATCAGGAAACTGGTTTTTTCAAAGTCAGGGAGGGAATTTTTGGACTCTGGGTCTTTTGTCTGTCTCTCAGCTATGAGAAGCTTCTTTCTTCTTCTAATCTTCTGTTTCCAACTTGTAAGTACAGGTAGAAAAACAATATAGGCTTTTATGTTGTTTTGGGGGTATTTACATGTGTGTAACTTGCTGGAATGTTTCAAATTGGATATCTTTTTGAATCAGACTGTTTATTCATATTTTCTTATAAGCAATAGCCCTGTATTGTCATCTTGATGCAGAGTTTATATTCTTATGTCTTTTTCTTTCTTTTTTTTTATATAAAGTTTTCTTTGTAAGACTTGTTTGAGTTTTTCTCTCTGGGTAGGTTAAGGAACAAGGGGAGGGAATTCTCTTTGTGTTAGATCTACGGAGGGTAAGCTCTGCAGCACCAGGGAGTTGGTGGGAGGGGGAAGAGATAGGATCATCTCTGTTTCCTTGTATTTGGGGTTTGTCTCTTTGTGGAATAAAGGAGACATGCTTCTTGGTATTGTGATGTAAAGAGATTGCATCAATACTCTCAGGTTAGCCCAGAGAGGAAAGTCTGGGTGGGAGAGGGAGGAGGAAGGGAAGTGGTTTATTTCCCTTTGTTGGAGACTCAAAGCATCTGAGTCTTGGGGGTTCCCCAGGGAAGGTTTTGGGGGGCTCAAGTGTACCAGGCACGGATTCCTGGTTGGTGGCAGCGAGATAAGATCCAAGCTGGTAATTAAGCTTGGAGGTTCATACTAAGCACCCAGATTTTGGACACTAAGGTCCAGATTTGAGAGAAATGCTTATGGTAGGCAGCTCAAACCATTTGAGATATTTACACTGTACCCTCTTTGCTGCTGCAAAACACACTTTTGGTGAGGGTCCATATCCAGGGGAGGGAAGATGTATTGATTTGTTACATCAGGAGAACACACTAAGTATCTGGTATGTGCCTGTGAAGATCTATAGATCTTTGTTGGGACAAGTGGAATGTTAGTACTTCAAAGTATGTTACAACATTCTGCTGCCTCAAGGTGGCTGCAGCGGAGACTTCAATAGAATTTTCGAAAGAAGTAATCCAAAGCATTCTCCACGTTTGCCTCGTTTCTCGACAAAGACTGTCTTGTGGTGGAGTGGGACTCAAAAGTTTTGGGTTACTGGTTCTCCAGCAGACTTCCTGTGTGACTCTCTGCCTCAGTCCCCCGTGGGTTTGATACTTCATTTCTTCCACCCTTTTCCTGCCTTGTCTATTGGACTATAAGCTCTCGTACTATGTGTTGGTGGTACAGAACATCGCATAATGGGGCCCTGGTCTTAGTTGGAATCTCCCGGCTCTAACGTAATACTAATAGTATGCTGCACCTCAGGGTCCCAAAGCTTAATATTAAGACTTGCAATATCCATGTGGCTTAGGAAGTTGCTATACTTAAACTGGGCACAAAGATGTGACTGACCTAAAGGTCACAAAGACTAGTGTCAGAGTCCAAGAGAAGTGAGGTGTCCTGAGTTCTAGGCCTCACAATTCCAGCTTCCTCACTCTTACAGTTCACTTGTTTGTAATCGAAGCCATGAGGTTGAATCTCTGCCCAAATTTAAATACTAATTTTAATAGAATAAAAAGTTATCAGAAGTGAAAAGCATTTTGCTTTTCCCCACCCCCACTCTGCTTAATATTTTGCTAGAAGTAAAGATGGATGAGGTACCAGTGTTTTACCTTTGCTTCCATTCCCTCTATTTTTAGCTACTTTCTTGTGTATGATTTATTTAGTGAGATTTTTACTGGAGTCTGTTCCAATAACCTCCATAAAATGTTCGTCTAACTTAGTAATGGGTTCCTGTGAGTCGTGTCTGGGTTCCTGTTAGTCACATACTATATATGGAGTTCTCATAACAAAGCTGGGTATGTATCGCGTTGTGGCCCAGGGTAGCAATGTATTTCATATGGGCTAAAGATATGAATCTTCTGTTTTTCCACCTAAACCAGGAGCAGCAGATGCAGTGGCAGGGCAAATTTCCCTCGCCCTCCACTGCTCCACATATGTACCTCATCTCCGATCTTTAGGCTCCTTCCAGGGGTGAGAAGTAGGTCTGTTTAAGTCCTTGGCCTTTCTGCCAAGAAGGGTTGTTTTTGGTGAACAACACTTCATTGGATGGTTCGGTCACTTGGTGCCTGATTTCTACAAGGTGGTGAACCCCTTCAAAACCCAGTTCAAGTGGCTCTGGTGGCATTCAGCGCCTTACAGCCCAGGGACCTCTGTTGATTGCACTGTCCATGTAACCCACACCAGGATAGTGTTGAAATCTTTGTCCATCTCTAATAGCTGGTTCACATAAGTGGTTACTGAGTCTGCTGCTGTTTCCAGTTAATGACATCAGTTCTTTAGCTCAAGTGGTAGAAGCTCATGCTTTTAGCATTGAAGGTCCCATGTTCCAACCCTGCTGTCAGCCCAAGCAAGATCAGTTACATCTACATCAGGCTTTGCAAGTCTTATTTATTCTTTCCAGAAAGCTATTTTACTTGCAGTTATTGAGATAGCTATTTTCATTTTAAACTTTCTGAAACTATGACCTTTGCAGCTGATATTTTGCATGCTTACTCTCAGTTTTTTGAAAATCTTGAATTTAAACAGAACTCACCTTTGCATGTTCAGATAAAATCAGTTAGAGGAAAAACAGGTTTGCTTGACTTCAGTGGAGGGACACTCCTTAGCCCAGTGATTAATTTGGCCTAGCATGTTTATTTGCATATGCAGTCAATTACCTATGCAATTATTATGCCAAAAAACCCAAGTAAATACAACTTTATTGCTGATGCCAGATAAAGTAAGAGAATTCACAGTAGTGAGGCCAGAATTTCAGATAATTAAGGTGAACACTTGTGGACCTAATTTACATAGAGTTACCATGACTGCATTTTCAAATCCATGCAATTAGCCATTTGGATGAGCAATTTACCAGTTTACGTGGGCATACCTAAATAGTCTGAATAACTGGCCCATAACTCCCACAGACACTGTAACTCAGCATTGTCAGGAGTATAGTTAAGGCATAAAATTAATGCCCAGGGCTCTACCATTTTTGCCGCCCCAAGCAAAAAAAAAAAAAAAAGCCTCCCAAACTGTCAAAGCAAAAAAAAAAAAAAAACCCCCCCAAACAAAAAAAAAAAAAAAAAAAAAAAAAGCCGTCCGACTGTGCCACCCCAAGAATGGATGGAATGCCGCCCCTTAGCATGTGCCGCCCCAGGCATGTGCTTCTTCCGCTGGTGCCTGGAGCCGACCCTGTTAATGGCATGCACTGTGAAATCAAATTCTATTTACTGTTGCTCTGATTAATCATAACTTTGAATTTCCTGTTGTTTTGTCTGTTTGAATTCTCAGCCATTAAATGAAGTATTTGCATCAGCATAGTTTTCTGCTGCAGTGATTAAATAGGAGGAATGCATGTAATATTTTTCTGTTCCAATGACTTGTAGATATATCAGACTAGGTCCTCTTTTGAAAATAGTTTAATAAAAGGATGCTACCAACTTGAATTTTTTTTATACTGACTTGTTAAAAAAAAAACCTAGTTTCTGATAGAACAGTCTTTAAATAACATCCACAGAATTGAAAATATACATAGGGACTTTTCTGCTTCTCCCTTGATGCTTATAAAGATCTTTTACTGGCAGAGGGAACGAGCAAACCCAAGAGTTCAAAACCTAACCGGTTCAGACCCAACCCCATCTCTTTCCTCTCCCTGCACATACCTGCCTACTGCCTCTTCAGTTTCACCAGCAGCTTTGCTGGTGCTGTTACTGGTAAGCACTTCCTTGCAGACCTTGTGGGAAAGCTGGTGTTTGAGCCCCTGCCCTCCCATGTCTCAGTTAAGTACAGGAGCGATGGTGTTATGCTATTGCCATTTTCCTCAAACCGAGGGATGCGAAGAAATAGCCAAGGGGACACAGACAGATCTCAATATTGTTCTCCCGAGTCTCCACTTTCATTTGAAAACAAAACAAGTTAACCAATAAACCAACACAAAAACCCCTAGCTCCTAGGGTTGTGAAGAAACCATTCAAAACATAAAGCAAGTGTAACAAATGCTCAGATGTCTGCCTGAATTTGCAGACAGCCTGAAACAATAGATTCTAAGTGTGATCTTTCCAATTTATTTTAATGGGATGTGAACTCAGATGCCAATTTAAACAGCAAGTTGCTAACTATTTCATAGCTCGTCAAAGCATGTAAGAAAGGCAAGGATTTTTAGTACCTCAACCTTAACTGTAGCAGAACTGCTGCTCTGCTATAATGAAGATCTCTGCGAGCGTTTCCCAAAGTGGGATGCGAGGCACAAAGGACTGTCTGGGGGAGTGTGGAAGATGCGTATGTTACACTGAGTAGGGCTCATTGCAGGTAGTTTCATTTTCTTGAATGGGGGAGCATCAGCTTTCAGAAGTTTGGGAAACTCTATGCTAAGAAAATAAGTCAGGCACTGAACATGACCATCAACTAGAGAGTGAGAATGCTGACTGTCCACAAAGTGCTGCTGAATGTACAAAGTCAACAAACCCTAAAAAAAAAAAAAAAAAAAGGGACACACACATTTTTCTCACTTATCTTTCAGTTATAGGAAATGGGGCTGTTCCCTGTAATACTAACAGGTACAAATTTTTCAGAAAGAAATGGAAATGATGGCTTTTTAAGCCTGAAATAGCTCAATGAGTTCTGACCATGGCTCCTAGGAAAACAGCTTTCATTCTTCTCTAAATAATATCCTAGAACTCCATCCAGCTGAACAAACAAAATGATGGTTTATATGTTGTGGATGTGACTCTACTAAAACATCTTAGATTTAATGAGTTTCATTGCAACTGGGTCAGGCTTCCATTCACATAGGTTTACTGCTGTAATGCAATTGGTCATATATTATTGTCAAAAATACAGTTCACATGGCAGAACAACAGCAAGACAATATAAGGAACTATCCTATAGCTAAATTAGAAATGTCTGTGCTACAGCTTTGGCTGCTGGAGCTGCCCCACTGATAACCACAGATCTCAAAAAATCCTACTGTAGATGCAGCCATAGAGTAAAGGTGTTTGATGCAACTGATTGGTCTAAGAAAATCTCAACTATTTCTGTGGTTTTGACATGGTGTTACTGTAGCTCAGTGTGTGGGAAATGGTGATGAGAATTCAATAAAACCTCTGGGGATAAGATTTACAGTCTCTGCAAGCTAATATTTGAACGTTCCCACAGCAACTTCTGGAGTTTATCCATGTTAAATTTGAAAAGCTCATTGCTGTCTGAGAATATTGCAGCTCCCATTGTAACAGATAGCACATAAAAATTAGCAGAATTGAAAGACATTGTCAACAGTTCTTTTTCTCAATCTTTTATCATACATTTGATGACATTTTGTGTATAGTCAGTGTCATTCTGGGGTGCTGTCCAGACCAGTGAGGGATTGTGTCACCACCTGCCCTGCAACTTGGGGTCCCTCCCAATGCTTTGCTGCTGTAGCTCCCAACCTGGGCTGCTCACAAACAGCCAAACAGCATGTAGATCACACCCTGAGTGTCTGTGCATAGCTGCAGTCCTGATCCAGCAGCTCTGACCCCAGCAGCCTATCAGTAACACACCAGCCACACTCTGGCTTCCAACCTCCTTGGTTACTACTTTCAGGCTGACCCCAACACACCCTCAGCCTTGAATTTTCCCCCAAACTTATGTTCTGTGCTGTCCAGCCCTCTCCTGGACAGTTCAGATATTAGAGGTTCGTTGGCCCTGTACGGGGTCAATAGCCAATAACCAACAGCCTGTTATTTCAGTTACCAAGCAGCTCGGTTTAAACACAACACTGGGTTAGTTTAGATTAAAAAATAAAACAAGTTTATTTAACTACAGAGAGTGAGATTTTAAGTGAGTACGAGTATCAGGTATTAAAGTCAAAAATAGCTACAAGAAAGGCAAAGATAAAATGCTTTCTAGTAGCTAAAACTTAACAAACTAAACTGGTTCAAGGTGAAATCCTTAGCACATGTTTCCAGCAACAGGGCTGACCAAATTTTCAGGTCAGGATGCCTTCCTCCTCCCCTCCTCCCCCCAAAGTCAAAAGGCTGGTTCCTTTGTTGTCTCAGGTGAAAGAGAGTGCAAGAGAGAGAGATACTCTGGTATGGGTTTTGCCCCTCACCTTTATAATCCAGTTCCCCTTTGAAGTGGATTCGTGTGAGGCTTACCCCTCAAAACAAAGTTTATTCAAGCTGTAAAGAAGGCAAAGTGGAGTCTGGGGGTGAAGGTGACCCATGCGTTTTCGTCTCCCCTGCGTATGCTGAAATGTGGATTTGCCTTGTCTTCTTCCTGCTGTCTCAAGGACCCTGTTTACTACTTATATGTAAATTGAGGTAAACATACATTTCTTTGTTTAGGATAGACCTGTTTAACCACTCCTGGCTAATCAGGTATGGCTTTGAACACATGCTACCAACATCATACATGGGGAATTCATAACTTTACATGTAATGTTGCTACATACATTTCACCATGATATTGATGACCAGTGAGTCATTTGTTTACCTCACAAGGCATATATTGTACAAAGATTATTATACTAGTGTGTATGATGTAAATACAGGGGTGCAATCGATCAAGTCAGTTTTCTTGTATAGTCAATTAGCAGGGGAGCAATAGGCTAACTAAACTGAAAAGAGTGACCCTTATATAGGGTGACCAGAAGTCCCAATAAAATCGGGACTGTCACAATATTTAGGTGGTTGTCCCACATCCCGATCGATCTTTCGCTCCGCCAGCAGCACTGTTTTTTTTTGTTTGTTTTTTTGTTTTTGGCCCATCGGTGGACCCCACCATGTGTCCCGATATTTTTTTCATCTCATCTGGTCACACTACCTTTATAAACATCTACAGAGTAGAAAATCGCTTAGGCACAGATTTTTAAAGCTATTTTGGTGGTGTTACATTCAGCATCATGATGCCTAAGTTTAAGAACATAAAATATAATTTTTCAAAGGGGATTTAGGCACTTGGGAGTCCAAATTCCATAGTCAGTTGATGGGATTTAGACTCCTAAGTGCCTAAATCTTTTTAAAAATTAGATTTAGGCTTCTAAATCTGTTAGGCATTGTGACACTGAATACAGCCATGTCTAAATACCATTAACAATCTGGGACTTCATCTTTTTTTAAAAAAATTAAATCACAATGTACTTTTAAAGAGTGTTCAACTAGAAATCGGAATTTTTTTAAAAAAAGGAAATTTAAAAAGAAATCAAGTTAAGAAGGTTCTTTTAAATAAGTGGTACAACTGACAGTGAAGTTGTGGTTAGCCATTTGAGTAAGAAGTATGAGTATCCTGTTTTATTTGTGCGAGCAAAATTTGCCACCAGAGGCTTTGACTGAAAAACACTGCCCCACAATGGGTTTTATCTATAGCAAAAGCTACAGAGTACATGGTTCAAAATCTCCCCTACACAATTTCCTGGGGGAAGAAATGCAAGAGTTCTTCACACAGCTTTGGATAATTTATATGGTCTGTGATCTCATGGTTGTAAATGACCTCTATAGTGTGTGTATTTACCACAGTTTGTCCTGACCTTGCCCCAGCCCAGAACTGTCAGTACACATGTACCTACTGAGGTCTTTTATTCCCTTCAAATTAATCACACAATTGACATAATGTAAATTTAGTGTATGACAGTCAATTGTCCCTAGTCAAAAGCAAATGTAGTTTAACTGGCTGAGACCTTTCAGTTTATCTGCTTAGATTTCTGGAATTAAGTCTTTTCTTAAGATTATATCTGCGTTTACTAGATACATGTTGGACTGTGCTTCACCACTGGGGAAAACTTGTTGCATGTATCTTTTATCATCTGTTGACTAAAGGCATTTATAATGTAACCAGATAGGTTTGCTTTTATAGCTCTCCAGACTAGATTTACTGCCTAGCTTTTTTTTTGATTGCTACTGGTTGAAAGTCTCTAGCTAAGCTGTAATAAAATGTACTGGCAGTGTCATTTTTATTATTCAGAGCAGTAAATATTTGGTTGTAGATACCTAATCTGTTCTTTCTGCCACTGTTTTTCTGGCATCAGATGATATATATAGATCTGTAACTATGCAAGGGGTTGCAGCTAGAGCACCACAAATGATCGTAAAGATTAGAAAAGTAAAAGTTCTGTGGCTTTAAAAAAAAATGATAATAGAGTCATTTCATACTTGTGTATTTTTAGAAACATTTAAAACCCAGCTCTCTTGGAGGTTAGCTAGAGTTTCCATAATGGTTGCTAATGTGAAGTTCATCTGGCACAAAATGTTCACCGTTCCAGCTCTTATAGATTAAACGATGCTGGTTTGATGCAGGTGAGAGACAGGAGTGAGTATTCATGAGGTTTGTTTCCCCACACCTGTCTTTCTGTGGCTTCAGCAGTTTGTGATAATGTGTGGCTGCTTCTTCTAAGTTTTGCAATGGAGCTGACAGTTCTTTGCAGTTGCGCCCAGCCCATTGTAGCAATACACTAGTAGTGCTCTCAGCGACCTGGGAATCGGTAATGAGACAGATAGAACCCTTGCAGCAGTTCAAATGCAGCCTTGGGGCAGTAGCAACCCCAGGTTGTTATTATCTGGTGGCTATTAAGATCTCAATTATGAACCCTTTGCCACAGTCAGCACCTTTGTTGACACTCTCAGGAAAATCAAAGGGGTATAAAGACTGAACTATTCACTCAAACACTACTGTAACTGGTCTCGGCATGAAGAGCCTGCAGTCTACTTGAGGGCACTGTTGGTGCGACAGTCCCTTTCCTGTGAGTACCGAGGACTACCATCTCCATGGCTGTCAATCTAGCACCTTTCCTGTGAGTTCCGAGGACTACCGTCTCCATGGCTGTCAATCAAGCACCTTTCCCCAGCACTAAATTTACAAAGATTGTTTTTTAATTCAAAAAAGCATGACAATATAAAATGTGACAGTTAACTCTCTGGTTACCATGGAAATAGCACCAGTCATTCTGTGACAGGAATGTGGTGAATGCCTTGGAAACCGGAGTTACTGCTTGGGACAAGAGAATCTGTATGGAGAATACATGGACTAACCTGTGTCCTTCATCCAAGACTTGAGCTGAACCAGGCTCAATCATTTTGAAAAAATTGTGGCATTTTCTTTTCTAAAATTGTTTTGCTGCCTCTGCAATTCCTGACTTTGAAATCCAAGATACGCAACAATAATTACATGAGTCTGTCCTGGTGCATGTGCTTAGCCAGATCCAGGAAATCTTAAAAAAGGTGATCTCTCAAGCTATTAAAAAAACAACTTTTCAAATGCTCATTCCAACAGAACCTGCGAACTCTCCATGGTTTACCCATCTCTCAGTAATTATATATTAACATGCTTATGACCATGGCCACGTTGGTTTTTGTTAAGTCAACACGGTCAGATCACATAGTTCCCTATTAAGCAAGTCTCCTGTTGAAATCTTGGTCTGAATGAAAACTGCAGGATTGATCCTGTACAAGCTACTTCTGCCTCCTCTACAAAACAGAGGCCAACAAGGGGAGTACAGAGAAAATCCTATGCTGAAAAAGCAGTGCTTTTCATCAGCAAGAAAACACCCTCAAAATACATAATTCCCAATACTATTATGTCACCCCATAGCACCCTGCACTCAGGAGCAGCGCCAGGGTTTTTGGCACACTAGGCAGGGGTCCTTCTGCGCTCCCGGTCGTTGGCGGCAATTCTGCAGGGGGCGGGGTCCTTCCGCACTCCCGGTCTTCGGGGCACTTCGGCGGCGGATCCTGGAGCAAGTGAAGGACCCGCCGCAGAATTGCCACCAAAGACCCGGAGGCAAAATGCCGCCCCGCCAAATCCTGGTGCCCTAGGCGACCACCTAGATTGCCTAAATGGAAGCGCTGGCCCTGCCTGCACTTCTGTTTTTATTGGTGATGAGCCTGAAATAAGTCTCTGGGTTCAACCACACCCCAACCTTTGCAGCCGTCTTGAGTCAGGTCCAAATGTCATAGCTTTCTCTTACCACCAAACACCGGTCAACTTCGGGAGGATTTCAGTCAAAGACAAAATGTGCCGTTAGAGTTGAAGAGGAGAAAAACACCTTTTTCACCTTGTGCAGTACCATTATTTTCTTCTTAGCACTTACCAATTACAGTACCCAGCAAACATTAAGTATTCTTCAGCCCTCCTTTGGG
Source organism: Chelonoidis abingdonii (assembly GCF_003597395.2). Taxonomy (NCBI): domain Eukaryota; kingdom Metazoa; phylum Chordata; order Testudines; family Testudinidae; genus Chelonoidis; species Chelonoidis abingdonii. Next base: position 70,422,177 of record NC_133778.1, read on the forward strand.
AGGCATCCCCATTGTACAGGAGGGCAGACTCAGTGCCAGAACTGAAACCTGGCTCCTAGTCCTTTACGCAGATCAACCCTCTGCCTTTGCCCTGTACATTGCAGGCGCATTGATTCGTGTTTTCCAAGGAATCTTGGAAACACAGTCTCTCCCCTCGGAACTACAATTTTGTTCCTGAATTTAATCGTTCAGTCTCAAGGCAAAAAAAGACACCCTGTTTGCACTCATTGGAGTTGTTTGTCCTCACAGAGGAGTGGAGTTGTTGGTGGGCAACAAATTTTGAGTCCTTTGAAAAACTGTCCCATTATACGTAACTGTGACACTTGGAAGGGCAGGAAATAAAGCAATAAAGAACTGATCAGATGAATGCTCCTTATTTCTGTTGAAGCGCATGATTAATAGGTTAATGCAGGGGGATAAATGATCAGAAACAAAGGCATCTGGGGAGTGATTACCATGTAAAATATTTCAAAATACGTCATGCAATTCTCTCATGTTTTTATTTCAGAAAGATGAGAAAGCGACAATAGCCAAGATGAACAGACAGCGCACCAATTCCATCGGCTATAACCCTCCACACTGGGGTGTGGATCGCCCCTTTTACAACCATCTGGGTGCTCACCAGGTCTCCAAGGAGATGAAGAGAATGGTAAAGATGTTTTGCTTTATGGAATATTTATTATTATTATTTATAGAGCACCAGGGGCTGTGTATGGCACATTGCAGAAAAATAGGGCACAGTCCCTGTCTCGAGGAATTTACAGTCTAAGGGGCCAATGCTGCACACACTTACTATTGGACATGGTGAGTATTACCTTGACTTCAGAAGGACAATTCACAGCAGTACTAGGTACTCCTGGACACAAGTGTTTTGTGGGATTGGGCCCTAGGTTATTTGAGGATGACTAATACTGAGATGGGGCGTTGATGGAAGGCTGAATGCTTTTATTTAACTCTTCACCATGTTGTGAACACTCACCCCACGTTGCGTGAGAAGAGCAAGTTTTCTACTAAATATGTGTAGACACCAAGTTTTCCATATGTAAATAAGATTAATTACCAAAGGTTATTTTCATTGCTTTGGTGTTTTTGAGTACACCTACTGTAAGTAATGTTATCATTTATAGTCATTGGTCTCCAAGGTCCCTACTAAAAGGAATCTTTTTCATGACTTGCAACTCTCCAAAGGAAAAGTGGCAGCTCCATCACTTGAATTATTTAAGACTGCAGTATACATAGCACTCAAGAATACACTGTAAAGCATATGAAATAGTTGACCTATGGCAATAGGTCTCCAGTTCCTAGCCTTCCTTTGGGAAAATTGAATCTGATATCCAACCAGTTGCCAACACAACTATTTGACAGGACAGTGCTGCTCTCTGGCTCATTTTAGGCAACAATGGAGATTGTTAGTCTTTATTTCCCTGTATTCCCTGCAAGAAAGATGAAGGAAAAGAAAACACTTTATTTTAATAGGCATTTCATAATAGTAACATAATAATAACACTTAGCACTTTCATAGTAATTTGCAGAGTCACATTGTTTTACAAACATTAACTTATTAATCATTGATTAATCAAAGCTTTTAAAATAAATGAATTTCTTTTAATCTACATTTCAAGTTAATTCAGGGCAAAATTAAAAATGTGTTTCGGTTACAAATGGATATGTCTCTGAGATTGTAGAATCCTAGAAGTGTAGGGCTGGAAGGAACCTCAAGAGGTCATCTAGTCCAGTCCCCTGCACTCAAGGCAGGACTAAGTAATAACTAGACCATTCCTAAAGGTGTTTGTCTAATCTGTTCTTAAACATTTCCAATGACTGAGATTCCACAACTTCCCTAGGCAATTTGTTCCAGTGCTTAAATGCCCTGACAGTTAGGAAGTTTTTCCTAAGGTCCAACCTAAACCTCCCTTACTGCAATTTAAGCCCATTGCTTCTTGTCCTATCCTCAGAAGTTAAGGATAACAATTTTTCACCCTCTGCCTTGTTGCAACCTTTTATGTACTTGAAAACTGCTATCATGTCCCCTCTCAGTCTTCTCTTCTCCCAACTAAACAAACCCAATGTTTTTCAATCTTTCCTCATGGGTCATGTTTTCTTGACCTTTAATCATTTTTGTTGCTCTCCTCTGGACTTTCCCCAGTTTGTTCACATATTTTCTGAAACGTTGCACCCAGAACAAGACACAGCGTTCCAGGTGAGGTCTCATCAACACAGAGTAGAGTGGAAGAATTACTTCTTGTGTCTTGCTTACAACATTCTTGCTGATACAACCCAGAATGATGTTCGCCTTTATTTCCCCGCAAGAGTGTTACACTGTTGACTCATATTTAGCTTGTGATCCACTGTAAGCCCCAGATTCCTTTCTGCAGTATTCTTTCCTAGGCAGTCATTTCCCATTTTGTATATGTGCAACTGATCATGTCTTCTGGGAGTACTTTGAATTTGTCCTTATTGAATTTCATCCTATTTATTTCAGACCATTTCTCCAGTTTGTCCAAGTCATTTTGAATTTTAATCCTATCCTCTAAAGCATTTGCTACCCCTCCCAGCTTGGTATTGTCCATAGACTTTATAAGTGTACTCTGTATGTGACAGCCAATTGGAAATTACAAACTATATACACACACATATTTTGCACACATAATTATGTGGCATGTCACATACACCCCCATATATTTTTGAAATTGCAGCGCTTACTGAGTGATAGAATTATTTTTTTGTTTCCACTAAGCATAATTAGGTATGATTGAGGGTCTCTGCATTTTTCTGCGAACTGCTTATCATTAAGGCTACGTTTTAGTCACGGGTATTTTTAGTAAAAGTCATGGACAGGTCAGGCAATAAAAATTCATGGCCCCTGAGTCCTGTCCAGTACTTTTACTAAAAATACCTGTGACCAAATCTTACCTGGTGGGAGGGAGGCGCTCCTGAAAACTGCTGCTGGGGGGTGGGGGAGGCAGCATGGGGTGACACTTCGGGGGGGGGCAGCCCATGCCCCCTGTTGCCACTCTGAGCAGAGGGCAGCCTGTGGCACTGCCACTGATCCTGATGGGGGACGGCCCGTGGCCCTGCTGCTGCTCTGGGCGGGAGGTGGCCCGTGGCCCCACCACCACTGCCACTTTGGGCAGGGGGCAGCCTGTGGCCCCACTGCCACCACTGCTGGTCCTGGCAGGGGATGGCCCAGGGCCACATGGTTGCGACCACTGGTCTAGGCGGGAGCAGCCCAGGGCCCCGTTGCCACTGCTGCTGGTCCCGGACCACTGCTCCAGGGCAGCACGAGGGAGCAACTGCCTGGGGCTGCTAGAGCAGCGGCCGGTGCAGCTGGTCCCTGGGCTTTCCCAGCTGCTGGGATGATCCTGGAGTCAGCTGCACCAGTGCTGCAAAATTCACAGAGGTCACGGAAAGTCATGGAAGCCGTGACTTCCCGTGACCTCCGTGAATGATTCGCAGCCTTTCTTATCATTGACATTACAAACCAAAAAGCTATGTTAAAAGAACATTATTCGAGTTGCAACATTAAGCTCTCAGAAATTAGGAAATTCCATCATTCAGATGGCTGGGCTCACAGCAGCTAGGAGCAGCCATTACAGGGAAAATCCAACTTCACCTCATAGTTCAGGGCTGTAGGGTGTATGCTCAGCCACTCTGTGATGATTGCATGCAAAGTCTGGTCACACAAAGGGGTTGTGAGAGGCTCAAATATTCTCAGTGAGGATAGAATCTTTGGAGATTTTAACTGGTAAAATCTAAAAGTCTCTATGGAGCATGTGCAAACTGATTTTCTCCCCCAAAGGCTGATATCATGGCCAAATGTAGGCAGACTTCCACAGGCATGGCAAAAAGCACATTGCTGACACAAAGGCCACTCCCCAGCCAAATTTCAAGTTCCTGCTCCAAAGCACGGGGATGCTAGGACTGGAAATTATTACCAGAAATTTTTAACAAAGGCATAACAAAATTTTCCTAAAAATTCAGCCAAATACAGACCTCTGCATGTTAAATTTCAGCCCAAACAGTTAGTTTGGTGAAGTTAAAAGCAACTGAAAACAGGGTCTTATAATGGGAAGTGTCAGATAACCTTAATTATAGGTGGTGCTATCAGTCTGCCTATAATATCTTTTACCTTCACAATAATGAAGCGTAATCCATTTGTATCCCTATAGTCATGTGATCTTGTTTAATTAATGCAGGCTTTTTTTCCCTTCCCAAGCTCTTTAAATGTAGTTCCATGAAATAGCCATGACATATTATGTGTCTTGGCAGTACATTTTATCAGTGGACGAATCTACGTTATCTTTTCAGTAGTTCGGACTCAATAGGCATGATGTTATTAACAGATCCTAATCAAGATAGCATGTAATTATAAGTAGAAGTTTCTTTTGAATTGGCTTGAAAAGGGTTGTTGCATCATCCTATTCGGAAATGAGGAGTGAGCATGCCAAATGGTATTATGCTTCATGCTGTTAATTACAGTTTGCCATGTCTAGCTCCTTGTTCAGTTGGAAAAACATAATTATTTATTGACATATCAAGATAAGATAAAAAAAATGTGCTGCCAATTGCTTGGGGGTGGGAGAGAGTTCTGGAACAAGGGAAGACAGTGTCACTTTCTCATTCCTTTACATATCTTGTACCTTAACTTCCAATGACTTTTACTTTTAGAAGGAGTCTGCAGCTCAGAAATTCTTTCCTGGTAGATAAACCTCCATTCCTTTTAGTAGCAGTTAATACTTCTTTGTTACACTGATGGGAGAATTTAATTTGAGAGGCTGACATTGTCTACAACTCTTTGTGTCAGATTCACTCCCAAAAATCAATTTGAAACTGACTCCGTTTTGTTTTTTACTTATTTTCAGGTTTTGAGACTCCCCCCCACTATCACTTTTACACAACACTTTCCTTTTGTTTGTGATGCTGTAGCCAAAAATAACACCTGCTTTCTCCATGGAAAAGATCATTTTACTGTCCACTAGGCAAGTGGTTTGCTGTTTCAATCATAGGTGGGATTTTTTTCTCCCTTAAGGTAAATTCTCCTTCTGCAGCTTTGTAACAGTTAGCTTTCTACCCTGCCAGATGGGCAGTGCGGTGGATGTGTGTGGTATAAAATACATGTTGCCACTGTTGTATTAGATGCATACCCTGTGTTGTGTGCACACAAGCACACTATGTCTGTAAACTATATGTCTATGGGTAAAATAGACACAAAATATGAGTGCACAAAAATATGGGTAGGTGGACACAGGTTTTATCAGCACTTTAGTGGGGTGATGTCATGGCTTTGACCTACCCAAACTCCTGAAAATGTACCTTTCCCTCCATACCACTCACTGTGCATTTTTTCCCATTCCCTGCCCATGATAGTATGGTATAAAGGTTTTTGTTGGCAATTCCTCGAGGTTAAGGATGATCTTTTAGCCAGGTTTTTATTTTTACGGGTTCTTTGGTGACTGAGGAGTCCAATCTTTGAGCCGCAAACTCGCTGGCAAACATTGAAGGTAATGTTGGAAGGCAGTGTTGGGCCATGATTGCTACATGAAAATCGTCTGTCCTTTCTTTTCTGGCATTTTTCTGTGACCAGGGCAAGGCGATTTTCCTCAAAGGTGATCGTCCCTACCCTGGCAAGTCTTGGCCAGTCCTGGGCTACTGTATCCCAGTGCATGGTATATATGCCACATCTCTGAATGTTTGTCTTAAGGGTGTTATTAAAGCATTTATTTTGACCTTCCCATTGTCACATTCAAGAGAAACTACACTTTTCTGAATTGCATTTCCTCAGCAAAGATATTTTGGAATCAAACTTCCACATTCAGGAGGACAGAGAGAAATGTTCTAATGGCAATGTGATTATTTGTTTAAATCCTGTACATGGGGGCTGTGAGGTCTGAAATATATTAATGTTACTGGGTGAGATGGATTAGTGGTTGCAGTGCCCATACCTTTTTTTTCTATAACTTTGTAAGCTTTATCTTGTTACTTCATTGTAACATGACACTTACGTCATGATGCAACGCAGCCATCCTCGCAGTGAGACACCAGCCCAGTAGAGCACTTCTCACCAGCAATGGGGCATTGGTAGTGGGAGAGCACTGGGTGCTCTGGGAAGTAGCTAGTCCTCCCCCTCTCTTTGTGCGCTGGGGATGGGTTTCCAGAGGGCGAACTAAGTTGGGCTAGAATCACACTGTGATACCAACAACGCAGAACATCAAGTTGACACATTTGGGTTATGTTTATTATTCTCAAACAAGGAGTATTCACATGGGCCAGGAGATCTTTTTTTTTTCCCCCTGAACCATTTCCCTGGTCCCAATCTTCTAGTGAAGATCAAGAGTGGAGAAAAGTAAAATGGGGTTTAAATCCAACGAAATTACACCCTTGCTGGCTCACTCGGCCTTCCCTGACAGCCTCTGAAGCTCTTACTCATAGCCTTTCCTGGAGTGGTAGGCAGATTGATTATCTTGGATGGCAACCTGGGCAGCAGTGACCATGAGATGATTGAGTTTGGGATCCTGACAAAAGGAAGAAAGGAGAGCGGCAGAATACAGACCCTGGACTTCAGAAAAGCAGATTTTGACTCCCTCAGAGAACTGATGGGCAGGATCCCCTGGGAAACTAATATGAGAGGGAAAGGAGTCTAGGAGAGCTGGCTGTATTTTAAAGATGTCTTATTGAGGGCGTAGGAACCAACCATCCTGATGTGCAGAAAGAATAGCAAATATAGCAGGTGACCTGTCTGGCTAACAGAGAAATCTTCAGTGAGATTAAACACTAAAAAGGAAGCTTACAAGAAGTGGAAACCTGGTCAGATGACTAGGGAGGAGTATGAAAATATTGCATGAGCATGCAGAGGTGTAATCCGGAAGGCCAAAACACAACTGGAGTTGCAGCTAGCAAGGGATGTGAAGGGTAACATGAAGAGTTTCTACAGGTATGTTAGCAACAAAAAGGTCGGGGAAAGTGTGGGACCCTTACTAAATGGGAGACGCAACCTAATGACAGATGATGTGGAAAAAGCTGAAGTACTCAACACTTCTTTTGCCTCGTCTTCACAGTCAAGGTCTGCTCCCAGACTGCTGCACTGGGCAAGACAGTATGGGGAGAAGGTGAGCAGCCCTCAGTGGTGAAAGAACAGGTTAAGGACTATATAGAAAAGCTGAGCATGCACGTGTCCATGGGGCTGGATCTAATGCATCCAAGGGTGATGAGGAAGTTGACTGATGTGATTGCAGAGCCATTGGCCATTATCTTTGAAAACTGGTGGTAATCAGGGGAGGCCCCAGGCAGTAGGAAAAAGGTTGGATATGAGTCAACAGTGTGTGGTTGTTGCCAAGAAGGCTAATGGCATATTGGGCTGCATTAGTAAGAGCATTGCCAGCAGATCGAGGGAAGTGATTACTCCCCTCTGTTCGGCACTGGTGAGGCCACATCTGGAGTATTGCATTCAGCTTTGGGCCCCCACTACAGAAAGGATCTGGAGAAACTGGAGAGAGTCCAGTGAAGGACAACAAAAATGATTAGGGGGCTGGGGCACGTGGTTTATGAGAGAGGCTGAGGGAACTGAGCTTATTTAGTCTGCAGAAGAGAAGAGTGAGGAGGGATTTGATAGCAGCCTTCAACTACCTGAAGGGGGATTCCAAAGGGGAATGGAGCTAGGTGGTTCTCAGTTGTGGCAGATGATAGAACAAGGAGCAATGATCTCAAGTTGCAGTGGGGGAGGTCTAGGTTGGATATTTGGGAAAACTATTTCTCTAGGAGGGTGGTGAAGCACTGGAATGGGTTACCTGGGGAGGTGGTGGAATCTCCATGCTTAGAGGTTTTTACGGCCCGGCTTCACAAAGCCCTGACTGGGATGATTTACTTGGGGTTGGTCCTGCTTTGAGCAGGGGGTTGGACTAGATGACCTTCTGAGATCTCTTCCAACCCTAATCTTCTATGATTCTATGATCTTTTTCCTCCCACTCCTCCATTCTTGATCTTCCTGCCAAGTAGAGCAACAGAGCCCATCCAGGAGGTTGCCAGCTAGCACACTACACCACTGCCCAGGCCCATGTGAGCCCTCCCTGTGGGGTCCAGATCCCCAGGATTCTGCTTCATTCCCCCCTCAGTGTAAACTGCCTCAGCTCCTCACAGGATTTCCACCAAACCCTCTTTCTTTGCTTTTTGCCAGCATCAGCACTATATCCCTCCGGCAGTTAAAGACAGGGGAGGATGGGAAACAGACACCGTGAGAAATACCTGCCTGCTCCAAAAAAAGTAATGGAGAAAATAATCTGCCCTGTGTGAGAAACTGCTGGCAGTTGGCAGACTCTACTGTAAACCTTACTAGGCCACTGTTCCCTTGATGGGCCTGTGTCTGTTGCTTGCGATGCCTCTTCCAGCATATACAGTGTAGAGCAATTAGAGTCATCTCACTCATGTTAATTAGCCAAAGCAAACCGAGTGGAAGAGACCTGGACAAGATCGACATTGTGACTGCACAGAACCGGAAAAGAGCCAGAGTAACTCTGTGAAAGAATCTGCTGTCAGCTGGTTTTTGTTTTTGTTACTCTTAGGATATTTTTTCTTTCTAAAGCAACCGTAGTGGACCGAGGATGAACTAGTATTTATTCCCCCCAGGAAATACAATTTTGTTTGCACTGTGTGTGATATACACAAAGGAACAGAGTTCCTGCTCCTCACTGTTACACACTCAGGTGACTTGAAAATGTGGTGATTATGAGGATGTTTTCACTTGTTCAATAGTAACAATACTTTGGTTTTCTGAAACACCTTCCAGACTAAGATCTTGGAGCATGTTAGGTGTATGAATGGATTTTAGTTTCTCACAAACCCAGAAAGTCAGGGAATATCTTTGTGACTCAGTTCCCCCATTTCGAAAGTAGAAAATAAAGTTGTTGTTGCAGTCATCATCACTTGGTGGGAGGGGATTAAGGATGGGAAGGAATGATATAGAGCACTTCCCAGGTTTACTGATATTTCTGTCTTTGTTTCTTGGCCATTTGAAAGTTCATTTTCCAAATTTGCAAGCCCAGTTGTGGTAGTTGTATGCACAGCGTAGGCCCATCACTCTGACCTGCTCCATGTGAAAATATGGCCCCTGAACTGTCATCATCAAGATTAAAAGTTCATGAAAAACTGGTAAGTGTGTGAGGCTCACACCCCTCAGGGGTGTTGCTTCTGGCTAAGACAGTGCTACATTTGTCATTATGGTTATTAAGATAACCTTCCAAGAAACGTTTTGGGGGGCAGAGGATTCAGTGCAAACTTTCATTCTGCAGAAAATGAATCTGTTGCTGGGCCAGATGTATCCACCATGTTGGCCAAATCTAAGCCACGAGCCAGAAGCTGGACACTTGGTACTAAATAATGTTTAACGAACAACTCATCACTTTTTACTGCCTGTGAAAAGTTCCAATTGGCACCGTTGAAACTAAACCCTTCTAGTCATGAAATGGGTACAACACAGGGCAGGTGCAGTGGAAGCTTCCTAGACTACCTTGCAAATATCCCTCAACCTTGCTCTATGGGTGCACACTTTTGCATAGTTTGTTCTTCATGCTGACTCATTCCTTAAAATCTTTGCTGGGGCTGCCAATGAAGCTGCCAATTGTTATGGTGGTGCTTTCCAACCATGTGGACAGTAGGAGGTAGACTGTGACCAGACACTGCCACATCCTTGGAGCTGAGTAAAAAGGTAAAAGGCAGACGTAAGACTCTTCACCTTCCTTCTTAAATTTACAATAGCTTAGTTATTGCAACAAGTGTTCTCAAAGTTGGCATTATTATTTCAAAAGGCTCTTGACTTGAAACAGAAATAGTGATCTGCTTGTCATATATTTGACAAATGTTTTGTCACTTCCTTTAAATAATCTGTATCGATTGGCAACTTCAAATAAACTCAGTCAGTTTATAAAGCAAGCAGGGAAATTAGAATGATTTGAACTGTTAGAGCAATAGGCACTCATATAAATCCATATAATAAAATTTTGGAACAGAGACAGCAATACAATGGTCAGTCTTTCTCTCCCATTCCTCCCAAGCACTGTAATAAAAAATAATTACTTGTGACTCATTCAACGTAAAAGTAGGTTTTAAAATGTATAGGATCAAACAGATAGAAGACCTGTTAAATCATCTCATCCATCCCTTGTTAATAACTGTTGTCTTGGCTTTGTGCCGCCAGTGCAGCTAAGTGTGGATTAATATTCCTGAATTTACATGTGGTGGATTATTTTAGTCTTACAGCAGTTCTCAGATTTCATTACTTTATGATTGCAATTAGATTGTGGAATAGTGTAGTCCCCTATGGAAAGTGGCGGAAGCTCTGGCACTGGGGACATTTAAAATGAGACTTGACAAAAGATTAGCTAAGACACTGTCTGGAACATTCCTTCTTTAGTTAATACATTGTAATAAAAGCCTTAATGTGTTTCCAATTCATTTGTAGACAGGGCTCCAGGATTTGTACCCAAAAGAGGATCCATTTCATTGTCTTTATTCTAGAACTGTCCTTCACCTCCTTTGAACTCTATTTTTCTGATTTTTGTTGTGACACCTGCTGTGTCACCCTTCCAGTAGCCGTGAGATTGATTCTAGCTTGAGCAATGCTGACAAGGGAGGCAAAGATCCATTTGAAACCACATCATGAATTCAATTTTACCACTTTGTCATACCACTGACATGCTGTTTTTGTCTTAAGGCTTGGTTTTGAGAGGTGCTGAGCACCCACAATTTCCTTCAGGGTGTAAATTGTGGTTGTTAAATTGGGAGATCCTCTGACAAACCTACAAAGCTGGTTTCTAGGTTCCAGCAGCAAGAGTGCCACAAGAGGCCTCTAGTGCCATGTCAGAATTTAAGGGGAGAGATTGTCTCAAATATTTGGGGTCCTGATAATGTAGGACTTTAAATATTACAAGGCCACTCGCTGAATTGCACCTGGAATGAAAAGGTGTACACATCTACATAGAAGATCCTTAAACCTCACCAAGCAGAGAGTAAATTGAGTTACCAAGCTGAAGGACACTTGAGGAGAGGACCTAAAACAAGCTATGTAGATAAGACAAGGCCTGATTTTTCACAGGTATTAAGCACTTGCAACTCCTATATTTTAAGCTTCTCAACTGAGCACTATTGTTTAAAGCAGTGGTTTTCAAAGTTTGGGTCGCGACCCAGTGCTGGGTCATGGAATGCAAGGCACTGGGTCGCCTTGCTCAGCACCCAAGGACCCTGACCGCTGGCCAGTAGAAACTACTAGTCCCTAAATGTTCTGACACTGCACTGCTCGCCAGAAGTGGCCAGCAGCAAGTCCAGCTCATAGGCAGGGAGGCTACGTGGCTCCGCACGCTGCCCCCACCCCGAGCACCAGCTCCACACTCCCACTGACCTCAAAAGGCATGTCGTTTCCACTAACAGGCATCATGCACAAAATGCGTATGCTTACTGAGAACAGCATAGAGCCCTAAAGTATGTGGAAAATTCCAAACGCTGATTATGTTCTTCTGCCAATTGCTTAGAGAGGGTCTATTTGAGGAAATGTTATGAGGAAGTACCCTAAGATTATCTCAATTGAATCCCTGAGCAATGTTTTCAGTATCCCAGTGAAATGCTTCTGTGCAAATAAGGAGTATTTCATTTAATAATATCTCAGCCTTTTAGACGATGCATTTAAAAAAAAATCAGCTTGCAGGTTCTCTTGCATAATAATTCCATTTTATGAGCTTTGCTGTATGAAGAAGCCATCATTAATTCAAAACGGTAGTATTTGAAGTGAATAATTTAATTTACTCAGCTGAAGAGGTTCCCACTAAATATAATTTTAAGCTGCTTCTCCCTTCAATTAAAATTCAAGTCACTCTTAAATATTTAACCTCATTAGATGAGAAGAGTCACAAAAGAAAAGCTGAGTAATATATTTTTGCTGTACCTGATGTTTGCATTTTTGAGTCTTTCATTTTGAGAATACAGCGTAAGTTGAACTACTAGTATAGAAGTCTCTCATTAATCATTTCCGGTGTTTCAAGCAAGTTTTAGTGTTTAAACAAGAATCTAAATTAACCCAATATTATTTTTTAATGTTTTAAATGGGCTTGCCAGAAAAAAATCCAAGTTTGCACTCTCAAGCGGGCAGTTAGGCGTGATTGTCAGATGTCTGTTGACCTGTGAAAGTTTGCCCATTGTAATGTGTTCACCTGTTTTTATGAGAATCACTGCTGTGTCCTTTAGCATTCAGAATCAGTATGTAGTGTCAACATGTAGAGTCAGTAGGAACAGTGGATATTCAGCTGCCGTTGAAAATCAGCTGCCACTTATTTGGGCTCCTGTGTATGGACTGACTTAGTTCCCTAACTCCCAGGAACCCATGTCTGAAAATGTGGACTTTATATTTAACAAGCGAGCACTGTCTGTGTTTTTACATTAAGGTTCACCCCACTAAGCTATTCACGTTCAGATGGTTTCTTTTGTCAATGCAACTAGCTATGACACCAGATGAATTATGAGCACTTTGTCTACATGGCTAATCAGTGGGCTTTTATTTCTGGCACCATCTTGTAAAATTCCATACAGGTGGGGAAAAAAATCAACTCTTTTGACAGCTGTAAAGCAATTTAAGCAAAACGAATATCTAAGTGATATTTCAGTCCCTCTTTAGCCTTAAACCAAAAGCACTTATAGTATGCTTTGGTTTAGTTGCTTGGACATGATAAGTTAGTTGGGCATGCTAAAAGATGCTTCGTTCCCATTCAGCATTAGTCTGCTAGTAGTTAGTAATGAAGAACAGGGGGACAGGAGGGTTCCTCTTTCTGCGTGCCTGAATGGCAGTGTTTGAGTTGCAGTTTCTATTTTAAAGTGTGGGTTTAGTCTGAAAAGCAACTGTAAAAATGGCACTTTCTTGTTCATGGACCTGCTCTATGTATTCAGACAATCAGACCTGTTGATTTCAGTGACAAAAATAAGTTTTCTCTTGTTCGTCCTGGAAAGGCTACCCAGCTTAGGGAAAATGTGCAGGATTCTGTTCTGCCTCTGACAGCATCACCAGACTGATAACTTATTTCCAGTTGCAGGGCCAAATTTTCACCCTCATTCACAACTGTTCAATGCCATTGTCTCCAGCGTCATTGAACAAATGTAGTTGTGGGCAGGATTTGGCCAGCAGGCTGTGTGTGGAAAGGATCCTCATTAAATCTCAGTACCCAGGCTAAGATTGCAGTGCTAGCATTACTCCTGGGGGAATTCTGCAACAAAAAATTAAAAATTCTGCGTACAATATTTTAAAATCCTGCATATTTTATTTGTCAAAATAACACTATGTAATAACACCAGTTTCAATTATTTTTGGTCATGTATTTCAAAATACCTGTCAGCAAATATGTCTGTAACAATACAAATGACAAAAAAGATTCAGATTTCTTACTAGGCATATTAATACAGAACTCTGAGTAATAATTCATTTAAACTACAATACCGAACCGTAATTCGCACACCACCTCAGAAGCAGTGCCAAGGCTTGGGAGAGGTAGGGGTAATGGAGGAGCTGAAGGAAAGGGAAGTAAATCGCTGGGAAGGAGCCTGAGTGTGAACTTGGAGGGTTGTTGGGTGTGGGTGAGGAAAGTATGGAACAGGTTTTTTGTGAGGGACAAGGAGGGATTGTTAGGGAGCTTCCCCTATCCAGACCCTGACTGACCCCTAGCCTCTCCCATTCAGGCAGGCACATCTGCCTCTGTCCCCATGTGTGTCTGTGCCCCCACCCAGCCACTCCCCTGTTCCCATGTGTCCCTGTGCCCTCTGTCCTTGTCCGCACGTGTCTCTGTGCCTCCACCCAGATACTCTCCTGTCCCCATGTGTCCCTGCACCCCCTCCCTCTGTCCCCATGTGTCTCTGTGCCCCCACCCACCTACTCCCCTGTCCCCATGTGTCCCTGCATCCCCTCCCCCTGTTCCTGTGTGTTTCTGTGCCCCCCATCCAGCCACTCCTCTGTCCCTATGTGTCTCTGTGCCCCATCCAGCCACTCTTCTGTCCCTATGTGTCTCTGTGCCCCATCCAGCCACTCCTCTGTCTCTATGTGTCCCTGTACCCTGACCGCATGTGTCTCTGTGCCCCCACCAAGCCACTCCCCTGTCCCTATGTAGCTCTGCACCCCCTTCTTCATCACCATGTGGCCCTGCACCTCCTTCCCCCCTGTGGCCCTGCGCCTCCACTCCCATTTAGCCCCTTCCCCAGTCTGTCCTCCTCCACTAGCCCTTATGAGCCCCTATCTGACCCCCAACGTTGTCTGTCTTCCCATAACTCCTGTTTCCTGACCTGACCCCCTGCGAGGAAGGCTGCTCTCTCTATTCCCTTGCAGGCAGAGAGCTGCTGCTGTTCTTGCGCCACAGCACCCTTTAATGGGCAAAAGGCAGAGCTGCAGCAACATTTCAACAAAAGCATTTTTCTTGCAAAAAAAATATGTGGGGCTCATTTACTGTACATGCATGCAATAGAGCAGAATTCCCCCAGTAGTATAGCATACCATCATTTTACTTGTAAACTAAACACATTTGAGCTAGAGTCATTGAAAGGCACAAAAGCTCCATGGAATCCTACATCTTCATCACTACATTTGCTAGAGAGTTTTAACACAGTGTGCAAATTCTGCCCTCGTGTACATGGGCATAACTCCTGTTGATTTCAGTGAGACTTGTACCTGGGTATCTGAAGGCAGATTTTGGTCCAGTCCATATTAAACCTATTTTATGAAGCTATTCTGCGGGTATGAATAGACATTTCAGGTTGCAGATAAATGCAGATTTTTCTCTTGAGACCCTTCAAACAACTCTCAGGGCTTTGTCGGATCTGTAAGCTTGCTGCTAGCTTATTCAATAAACTTGAATGCCCCTGAAGTGTATTTTAAATTACTTGCCAAAATACAGGAAATTTCCCACTTCCCATTCATAGAGATGCATTTTCGTGTTAAAGGGCAACATGAAAGGGCTTGAAAAAGAACAGATTTTGTTAGTAATGCTTAACTAAATGGATCCCCAATAAATAGTCTATTAATGTCTTATCCACTGTTTTGACGGCTGAAGAGTCTATGCTTATGCAAAATACTTGGCATGATAAAATTCCGAGAATGGGAATTTCAAAAACCATGGCAAAATTCTACTCCCATTTAAGTTTGTGTTTGACCACCTCTGAGCACTTTTGAAAATCCCACCGTAATAAGAGAAATGACTTTAAGAAAACGAAAGACTTCAAAACTAGACATGGGAGAGCAAAGACTCATGAAAGTAAGTATTGAGGAAGAAATGGATATCTAACTATATAAGCCCTTCCTGTGATTGGAGGCAGACAACATCAGCCAAATTCTTACACTGTGCAGGCTAGCAGTGCATTAACTTCAATGGAGTTGTACCCACTGGTCTGTCTGAATGTTGACCCAAGTGTGTATTGCATCATTTGTATCAGTAACCTTTTCTTAAAGGCACAGCAAATGCATGATGAAGATCAGCTGAAGGAGAAGAAGCCATTCCCTTACCTTTAAATTTCCTATGTTTATTTTAAGACATGTATTTATATAAAATTGTGTTCTGCCCAATCTATCTGATAAATGATATAGAGACAGAGAATATTGTATTAGCTTGGCAAGGTTCTCCGTCAAATATAACAAATGAACACTGTGCAAGCTCCTGTATGAAATGCCATCCTTCAGAATTCTTTGTTGTATCCAGGATCATTCTGTTTCCTAACTGTTATGTTTCATTTTCCTTTCTTTCAGGGTTTTGAGGATCCCAAGGACAAGTAAGCAAATTTTGTCATAAATGTTTTGTGTTTCTGCATTCTTGGTTGTTTTTTTCCCCCTAATATGAAATTAGCGTTTGAGACAGATGCCCAATTTCCAGCAATGGAAACGAGAGTCCTCATCTTTTTTATACACGGATGAAGTCATAACACAAAGAGTGGCAGTGATATTTCCTGTAGGGGCAGCTAATCTACAGGCACCACCTCCATGAGTGGGAGGACTAGTCCATTTCCAATTACCTTCTCTTTTAAGCATCTCTGTTGAGAATGTTGAGAAGGAGTCTAAGTGCCAGTTGCAGAACCTGTCCTAGAGAATTATAAATGATGCTGGCACACATGGCATCCTCTTACCCAGGGCACTTCTTGTGCAAGAGAGCTTGAGCAGTAGCCGCTGCTGCTATTATTATTTATTTATTTTGCTTTACTAGTTAAGGAACAGTAAGGATGGGCTTCAATAGGAATGGTTCAATATATCAGCTCAGGGAAGATGGGACTGGGGATTATAAAGTGGGAGAGGACAGTAAGAGATCCTGCTAGCTCCAGCAGAGAAACAGAGGAAGCCTTGAGACAAGAGAGCTGAGGCAGAACTCTCACTCCCTTAGTGTTACACAATCGCTACACTTACAGGGGCTCCCATGTCAGCTTGTCCGTCCAGCAAATGCAATATGAATGCTCAGAGCTTTAACTGGCAGAAGAAATCCAGCCGGATAAGAGAGATGTAATATGCATTTACAGTCATTCTAGTGCTGGTGCCAATGAAATTACCTGTAGTAGGCGGTAATGTAGAGGAGCAGTTGGGCCAGGAAGTAAGAGTTAACTTGTGTACACTTACACTGGGCTCATTTCCTAAATGAAGCGAATGAGAGAGAAATAACCGAACAGGAGTTGTATTGAGATACTTGTGAATGAGGGTTCATATGAAAGCTATCCTACTGTGACACCAAACAAATGGATGACTCTGTTCTTCTTCGAGTGCTTGCTCATATCCATTCCAGTTAGGTGTGCGCGTGCCGCGTGCACGTTCGTTGGAGAAACTTTTACCCTAGCAACACTCGGTGGGCCGGCAGGTCGCCACCTGGAGTGGCGCCAGTATGGCGCCTAATATATACTCCTGCCGGCCCGCCCGCTCCTCAGTTCCTTCTTACTGCCCGTGTCGGTCGTTGGAACAGTGGAGCGCGGCATAGCTGACCTCCACCTACCCTAGCAATTGCTCATTCTTTAGCTTTTATTGTACATAGTTTTTCTCTAGTTCATTGTTAATTACTGTTAGTATAGTTGTAGTTAGTGTATATAGTTTCGAGGATCGGGGGTTCGCCCCTTCTCCTCCCGCGGCACTGGGGCCGATGCCCGGTTCACCGGGCTTCAAACCCTGTGCGACCTGCCGTCGCCCGATGCCCACAGGAGATCCGC
>NC_133778.1:70448241-70513537 GCF_003597395.2 Chelonoidis abingdonii
CCTAACTGGAATGGATATGAGCAACACATCTCGAAGAACAACAGTTACAAAGGTGAGTAACCGTCTTTTATCCACAACAGGCAGAGCCCTACCTTATAGTTATAAATCACTTTACAAACATTATCCAACCCTCGTAGCAGCCCTATCAAGTAACAAGGTAAATAAGAATAGTTATCCCCATTCTAGAGGAGGAGAAGCTGGGACAGAGAGGTTGCAACTTGCCACAAGGAGATGTTGTCAGAGCCAGCATTTGAACTCTGGAGTTCTTGGCTCCCAGTTCTGAGCTAAACCCACTGGGGTTATGCTTTTCAATGAATACATAAAGTCAAGCCCGCTCCATGAAAATTCATATTGAAACGGGAAAGCAAGGATGTCATCGGTGAACTCTGGCATATGTTGAAGGGAACAGCATTCCAGAGTTTTGGGCCCCTCCCTCCAGTACAAAGGGTTGTGACCAAAATCTTCAGAAGTGGCCAGTGATATTAAGTGCCTCTGTTTTTGGTAGTCCAACTTAGAAACATCTTGTTTGCTTTGCAGAGAGGCTGAGCACCCCACAGTTTTTCAGTAAAACCAATGGGAATTGTGGGTGCTCAATGCTCTGAAAATTGGGCCCCTTTAAGGTCTCTCAAATTGAGATGACCAAAATCCCTGACTGCTTCTGAAAATGTTGGCCTGTGTGAATAAAAGACCAATTCTATCAAGTTATTTAGTCCCTGCGGTTCTAACAAACCTTTGTGACAAAAATGCTTAATCTGTTCCTCCATCTCAACATTCCTTATCTTTTTCTTTGTTTTCAAAACATACCCAGAAGAAAATTTACATATAAAGGATGTTTTCTCTAATGATGCTGGGCCATTACGAGCAGGATATGGTAACAAGATGTTGATAATAAATTTCCAAGAAAGATGATCCTCTTTGGTTAAATTCATCTCTGGCAGCTCATTAAAATGAGTAATACTTGCTCTAAATTTTCCAGTTCGCTCAGGATCATATACCAGTTTATGCCTTAAATCTTTACTTGCTCGCCTCTTTTTTTGACTACGAAGTTGGCTCACAACAGAATTTTTTCTTGCCATATATTCCAGTTAGTTGTCGGTCTTAAAATCTGCTGTTTTTTTTTAAAAAAGATTTTTCAAGGTCATATTAACTCTGAGGTTTTACCTCTAAATTTTGGACAACAAAAATGCTATTAAGAATTAAATCCTAATAATTGCATTGTTTGATCTCACTACTGACATTAACCTGTTGCTCACTAAATGTGTTTGCAACAGAAGTAGAGGAAGAGGCTAGCAGTGAGAAGGAGGGGTGGAAGGAAACAACCATGGATTAATTGCCAGTTGTGTTTACTAATAAAGTATCTTTATTACCAAGGTATTTTTATTTATGAGAGAATTTTTGTTGTAGAGATATGATTAAAGAACAGAGGAATGTTATTTGGCTGTAGGTCTTTGATGTGAATGAATCAAGCTATGTGGGAGCTGAATTGAATTGGTTGCCATTGCCACTTGTAAAATATCTGGTTTTAGGGTCAAATTGGCACCTCCCCTGGAAGTGACATGGCAAAATGACAAGTGGCTCAGGAAACTCCATGAGAGTCGTGCTTGGGAATTTCTACTGATCTTTCCTGTGACAGGGTGAAATAGGTTGTTTCGTGTCCTTTGGAGTAATGACCTTGCCCCCAGTGGAGTCTCTAGGAGGAGGTGTCACTCAATAAGAATAAAAATTATGGGGAGCAGGGGTTGTTAATTGCTTTTGGGGGCAGGGGGGGAGAGTTAAAACCCTGGTACAGTGATGGACAACCTTCAGCCCATGGGCCACATGTGGCCCATCAAGCTAATCTGCTGGTGGGCTGCGAGACCGTTTGTTTACATTGACTGTCCACAGGCATGGCCTCCCACAGCTCCCAGTGGCTGCGGTTTGACATTCCCGGCCAATGGGAGCTATGGGAAGTGTTGTGGGCTGCAGGGACATGCTAGCTGTCGCTTCCCACAGCTCCCATTGGTCAGGAATGGTGAACCGTGGCCACTGGGAGCTGCAGGCAGCCATGCCAGTATAAATAAACTATCTTATGGCCCACCAGTGGATCAGATAATAAATGAAATAATAATTGGAGATATTACCAATCTTGTAGAACTGGAAGGGACCTTGAGAGGTCATCGAGTCCAGCCCCCTGTCTTCACTAGCAGGACCAAGTACTGATTTTTGCCCCAGCTCCCTAGGTGGCCCTCTCAAGGATTGAGCTCGCAACCTGGGGTTTAGCAGGCCAGTGCTCAAACCACTGAGCTATTCCTCCCCCCCTGCTAATGGGTGGCCACAGGTTGCCTACCACTGCCCTAGGAGGTCTTTCAGAGTACCAGGGGGGTGGGCCTTCTCAAGTTTAAGCATTTGGATGTATCTTAAATGCTTCCAAAAACAACAATAATTCTGAAGTCTGTCTGACAGCAAGGGACCCTAACATGCTCTCCTTCCCCAGGGCCATATAATATATAACAGTATCAATAAAAGTTTCTATACACACCCTTCATTGCTTGACCAGTGTAAAACTACTCTGCTTATAGGGACCACCTCCAAGCGTGAGTCTTCTCAATCCTTGGTATCTGTGGCAAGAAGTATACTGCTAAAGGTGATGTGGACTAATGTCCAAAAGGAACTGCTCTGAGGTAACCTACTCAAGGCTACCAGACTGTGACGGGCTAACACTCTGAGTCTCTGGCTGGATTCAAACCAGGGACCTGGTGGTGAAATGACCCATAGGCCATTACTAAGCCTGAACCAGCCAGCCACAGTCAAAAACTACCCAAAGTGGTAGTTCTCCTTCCCAATTCCTCCCAGGCTGTGCTATTAGCCTGGAACTTTGCCATCTCAGTGAGCCTCAGCTAGATTCAATGAGTTTTAACCTTGGATTCTTAGAGAAAATTATTGCAACTCTCATGTGATATAAAAATGGCTACATTTAAATTGTCCAGATCTAGAAATAACTAGCAGGAATTTTGAATGCATTCTGTAAATAGGACTAGTAATTTCCTTGCTCTTTTTATGAGGCTAGAGAACAGGATTATGACAATTGAGCACAAATAAAAAATGGCTCTTTATGTACTTAAACAGATGTGGTTTCTTTAAAACAAATCATCTAGAAGTAAATTAAATTTCCTTTCCTGCACTCCAATCTAAATTGCATTTCGGAATTGAATATATACTTGCTGATGGATTAAATAACTGTGGTGTCCAAAAATAAAAACAGTCCTTCTCCTTTCACTGACCCTTGTTGAAATGCAAACCTTTGCTATAACAACATTAAGGAATAAGACAAAGACCATTTGCATTTGCCAGACTGCCTCCTGTTTGAATGCTGGGGATGTATTGTAATGACTTGTCTACTGTATATATGTATCACTGTCTTCTTTTGGTCGGAATTTCAGTGATCAGTGGTGTGTCCTAAGACAGATTATTTTTTTTTTGTCAGATATGTGCAGATCCTGTTGCCTTAAACTGAAGTTATGGGTATTAAGCTCTTCTGAAAATCAGCTCCAATAATGCTAAAGCTAGTGAAAAGTCTCCTTTAATTCCAGTGTTGTGGGGTATTGGCTTTTGAAACAGAAGTCCTGATTATGTTTTGGCAGCTGCCATGAAGTTCTAAATGGCCAATTTTGCAAGCATCTTACTCACACCTACAGAGGTCTGTTGGCCATGAGTTTGTTACAATTCATGCAATATGCCTGCATTTGCCAGTGTTATATAGCACTGACAAAACCCAGAAAACTCAGCTGGCAATACCATCTTTCATCCTGCCCTGTCTTTAGGTTTCATTTTTTTACGAGTGTCTGAACAATGGTTGATTTTGCCTAACATGGGCTGTATATTGCCTTGGAATCAATTAGAATTGCAGTTGGAATCAGAAATCACATTAGGGTCTGTCCTAATAGAAGCTATATTTACTTGGGCATCATGGAAACTGAGCAGAATAACAAAATTTCAGCTTTAGCTTTTAATTTCTGCCTCGTCAGTTTAAGCCAGACCATTAAAGAGACCGTGTCAAGCTATAAAAATTCTGACTAGGTTTTTTCAAAAATGATTAGTGCCTTACTTTTTGGGTGCTCAACTTGAGACACCTTAAAGGAGAATGATTTTCAGACTGTTGTTTTTCATCACTATTTGAAAATTACATCCCTTTAAGATAGCTGTATGTAGGCATTGGAAAAACTCTGGTATGAAAAAAGCTGTGGGACTGAAAATCACTAATCATCCGAAAATCTTGGTCCATATGTTTGGAAAGTAGGATCTGACTCCACATTGCCTTGCCACCTCGTGTCATCTTTTCTCTTAGCTCAAAGGTATAAAATAATATCATTTGCATAAGAAAATGGTTTGACCCAAGAACCTCGGGATGCCAGAGCTGCCAGGGCTGGCACAGATCCCTGAGGTGTATAGATCCCCCTGGGTTCCACAAAAGAATGTCACGCAAGGTCTCTAATGAAAGCCTGTGTCGCACTGATCATCATGACCATTGTGAGATGCATGTACGGAGAATATGTGGGGAGTTATGTGTATATATCTAAAATTGTCATCTCTGTAGATACAAACAGGTCACTCAAAGGTAGCGTGTCTTGAGATAAACTTCTCCAGACAGGGTAGGGGAGACACTTATCTCCACGGGGGCTACTGTGTGTTACATATCCTACATTAGGAGTCTGCTAGCATTTTCAGGCAAATGCTAGTGAAGAGCTGGCAGAGACTTGAGAAGAAAGTTAACAGGAAGGTTAAACAGTGCGGGAGGGACCCTATCTTGAGGTGACCTTCAAAAGTCTGTTCTGGTATATTTGGAGGTGCAAAGAGACACTGTGGTGTCCTTCACCTAGGAAGTAAACTGAGAGCCAGTTTACTTCATGAAAAAGGGATCTCCACCAGGCTTGGCTGAAAATGCTGGAGAGAACATTGATTGACATGAACTTCTTAAGACAGGAGGATAACTTGTTTGCAGTGGTATAGTTAGTTACGTTTAGGCTTTAGAGTACATGTTATGATGTTGTTTTATATGTAACCATTTGGCCCCGTCTTTCACACTGGTTTTTATTGGAATTTCTATTGTTTTGTAATACTTTTTTCTTTTGTTTTATAATTGTACTCAAGTGCTGTGCGTAATACAGGAGCTGTAGTCTAAGGTGAAACAGATAAACTGTGGTACACTGTTCTTTTGGGAACAGAGGATCTGGGATTTCTGTGGGTATCCAGTGATTGTGACTGGATTCAATAGGGGAACACTTTGAAATGACTTAGGGTGCATCTATAGTGAACTTGCAAAGCAAAGAGTCAGCTGGTGTAGCCCAAAGAAGAGTGCTTGAGTGGCTGACAGGCTGGTTGTGTTCGGGAGCTAACATCCACCTGGCCAGGGTCGGTGCTACCATTTAGGCAGACTAGGCGGTTTTCTAGGGCACCAAGATTTGGGGGTGCCAAAAAGCGGTGCCCCCCAATTTTTTTAAGCATTTCAGCGGCCGCTGAGGGAGAGGGAGTCTTAGCTGCTGTCAGCAGCCCAGGGATTCCCCTTGGGTCAGCGTGCCACCGTCAGCAGCCCAGGGGTTCCCCTGGGTCAGCACGCCACTGGCAGCCCAGGGGTTCCCCTGCGCAGTTGCTGCTTCTCTTCTCCCGCCGCCCAGGCTTGTGGCGTCAATCAGCTGTTTGGCGCCGCAAGCCTGGGAGGAGAATTAGAGCGGGACAGTGTGCTCGGGGAGGACACGGAGCAGAGTTGAGCTGGGGTGGGGAGGTACCGCAGGGCTCCCCGGGCCAGGGGGTGGGGAGCTGCTGTGCGGTGCGGGGAGCCTGCTGTGGGGTGGGGGGCACACCTCGGGGGGGGCAGGGAGCTGCTGCAGGGCTAGGGGGGCACAAGGTGGATAGGCGAAACTTCCACGCACCAGCCCTGAACCTGGCACAAGCAAGATTGTCATGCTGGAGGCAGGTGGTGACGAGGAGACTCACAGCCCTGGCTGCCCCAAGAAGTGTTGCAAATGGAAAGTTCCGATTTGGTATCAATTTATACTTTGCCGAGCTGTAAATAACTACACAGGAATGATACAGTGGAGAGTCCTGCCCAAAACCTTTAACTGTTCCTGACAGCACTGTAGATAATCAAAGCTGGAGAATTTTTCAAGTTCAAGCGGGGGCAGCGTGCGTGAGATTTTGACAATTTTGGTGATTTCCCCCCTCCCCCACATTTTTTGAACAACTCAGGCAATAACATACATGGCAGGAATGAAATATAGGGAAAAAACAACGCACAAGAATAATGGAGGGAAAATCCATGTGGTTTTAGAGGTTGATAAAAAGACACTTTCAAGGATAGGGAAAGACAGCTATATCAAATATCTTAATTGGGTGAGGACAGATGGATGAGGACTGACAATGTATTGGATAGCTGATAACATTTCACCTGGAGATTATCCAGCTAAAGTATGGAATAAATGAGAAGTGATGAACATCCAGGTAGCTCTATGGTGAACTGATTAACTCCTTTGGGACCCTTTGCTGAAAAAAGATCAAGCTGAGTGCACTGTAAAGTTCCCATTCTCTTCCATTTTTGTGACATCCTCAGGAACACCCAAGAAAGCATGAACCCGGAGGATGAGGTGGATGAGTTTCTGGGTCGTGCAATTGATGCCAGAAGTATTGATCGGTTACGCTCTGAGCATGTTCGCAAGTTTCTCTTAACATTCAGGGAGCCTGACTTAGAGAAGAAGGTAAGATTCCCCAGTAACTACTCTCTTGGGTGAAGAAAGTCTACTGTTAGTTTTGTTTGTCCAATTTAAGCTTAAAATCTTCTTCCTGCAGTTTGGAGTTACTTTTATTTTTTTTCCCTCACTTATCACTTCAGCTGCTTTAGGGAAGTTTTGATTTACCTCCTTTTAGAGGGCACAGCATATCTGTTGAAGGAAACATTTGATAGAAATGCACCATTGGGTAGGAATGCATGCTGAGTCATTTCTCTCTCACGTATAGCAATAGCGAACTTCAGAGTGAAATCAAGATATTCTTGTGCTCATTACTGATCACTGGAGGATGTGTCGTGGGTGGCACTCAAAACTGTACTCTTTCTAAACTGCACTGCTCTCTTCTACCAGTTTAGGAGAGGAAGGGTGATCATGAGGCTAAGGAACAGGATTTAGGAAATCTGGATCTGCCATAGATATCCTATGTGATCTGGGGCAAAGCATTTAATCTCTCTGCCCTTCTGTTGCCTGTAAAATGGAGACAATACTACTTCACAGGGATGTGAGAATAAATTCATAATAAGTTTGGAGGCACTCACATACTGCAATGGTATGTACCATATAAGTAAATAAATTATTTTGTACACACATGCACACACACTGCTTAGGGAAAATTTAAGCTCTGCCTTTTTTTAATGCGAAATAATGTGAGCCTTAGGGCTATGTGAGCTGTCTTTAGGCTAACCCTTAATAATAACAATAAAAGGTGATCCATATTTTTAACAGGAAAAGCCACATCTATAAAAAATTTTATTGGTCAGGTTAAGTTTGAGTGCTGTTCTATCACTATGTTTAGCAATTAAGTTTGTACTGCAAAAAGAGGATACAGTGATTAATCTAGTTAAAGAGCAAGAGGTCTTTGCAGTAATTGAAGTATTTTTTCAGTTCTGAATGGATCACGTTAGGGTTGATCAGAAGTGTAAGCATGTTATTTTCCCCATTTAATTTTAAAATGTTAAGAAAACTGAATGGTTCACGTATCTCAAGGGCCTCCTTGTTTCACAGCTTAGGGATTGAGTTTGTTTGGACTAAGAATTGCAGTTCTAGCAACACAGAAAACATGTTTAGGAAGTGGACACAGCTTCTCTGTGACTGACGCTGATCACTAATGTGAATGTTGTGAATTCATGAGAACCTGTGGCAACCTCACATTTTCATTAGAGCCAACTAAAACTGCACAAACATCTTTTAACACTGGCAGATACCGTGAAAAACAATGTTTTCTCACTAGGCTTGAAAGAGGCAAACAGGAAATTGGTGTTTTCACAATAAGTTTTCACTGCTGGCAAAATGCAGTGACTTGTTGATGACATGTTACCTTTTAATGCATGAACAAAAAATTGCACTGGATTCTGTTCCAAAGAAAAGGTGAAGGGGGGGGAACCCCTTCTCAGAAGGTCTTTCCATCATATAAGTTGCACCCATCAATTCTACCTTGGCCTTTGCTACGTCCCCAGATCCCTGGAGGGCAGGCGAATTGTTCTGCAGCATCCATGATCCTGCTCCAATTGGACTACAGCTCCCAGCTATCACTATTATTATTCGTATTGCAGTAGCACTTACAGACACCAAACAGGGATCAGGTCTCCATTGTGCTAGACCCTGTACAGATGCAAAGTGAAAAGTGGATCCCAAAGAGGTTACACTTAAAGTGATGCCCCAGAGATTTTAGTTTAAACAAGAGATTCTCCTTCTGAGTGATCCCAAAGAAGGTGTGTATACAGCAGAGAGCAGTCTGGATATAACACCAAATAAACTCAGTTTAGGAGCCTTAAAAAGCTTTGGCCATGTTAAACTATTTATCCCCACTGGAGGGATCCCCGGATGGAATGAGTCAGCGTCTCACAGCTGTGCCCTCTGGTCCAGATTTATCTGTTTTGACAGACATCAGGAAATGAATGAAATACAAATCTTCTTTCCGTCTGCACAGGACCTTTTCACAGCCCTGAGGTCTTTTGGGGGAGAGGGGACCCCAAAATATAGCCTAAAGTAAGGGGAAATTTTCACACTTCTGTAAGTGGTAGTTCTTCAAGTGGTGTTTCTTGGGGAACCCAGAGGGTGCTGGGTGCTGAATAAGGGGTTTGGTGGGGCATAGAGGGTGGTTATATGTGTTACCTGTGCTTATAAAAGCCTGTTTACTTCCTCGCAGTACTCCAAGCAAGTGGACGACAGATTTGGAGCCTATGTGGCTTGTGCCTCCCTCGTCTTCCTCTTCATCTGCTTTGTCCAAATCACAATTGTGCCCCAGTGAGTCGCTTTTTATCACTTTTTCTGCTTTCTGGCATTTTTTCTCTGTCCTTGAGGCTTCAGTGCATCAAAAGGAAGCAAAAGTCTTTAAATAACGCATGCCTAAGTAATGTACAATGCTCATTGTGTGCCTTCATTTCCAGCTATGGTATATTATGCTTGGCATGCAAGGATTTTCATTTTGCTGGCATGATTTTTTTTAATATTTACCTCTCATTTGAGAAGTTTGATTTAGTATATTTGTAATCCCACACAAAATAAGATCACTAGAATAGAAAGGGTTGTCTACTGAGGCAGTAAAGTCTTTGTAATACAGGGCTAGAGTGGGCCTGTGTTGAATGCAGCTGAGCAGAGGAGGACGGGGGATAAGCAATCCACCACAATCCTCTTGTTCATCCTACTTGGATCTTGGGTCCGAATACTGTTGCAAATCTCAGCCCTGCTCTATGACAAACAAATGAATGGGGAGGTCAGAGAATGGACAGAGCAGCATTTCAAGGGCTGCAGTCATTTATTCACCCTCTCCCAGCCAGGCAAGAGAGGCAGTGGGAAGGAGTTGTGCTTCGTGGGTGTGTCAGAGATACAGTGCCTTCTGGACTGGTGCAGCGTATGCATGGCCCTGTGCTCAGATTGGTGTCTAATGGCACAACTTAGCCCAGGGGATCTTCTCAAAAAAGATGATGCTTCAGAATTTTCATTTCTATTTTTGAAAAATGAGAAACTAAGTGTGTTTGTGTTTTTCAGAGACCATAACTGGCTCAGTAGCGATGCTTTCTCATGAATTGGGCATCTAAAAATAGAAAGTGCTCGTAAGATAATTTTAGAATCAGTCACTTTTAATCTAAGAATAATATAATTGAAGAGTCAGAAATGCTCCAATTTATCTTCTTCCAATCTAAGAAAGCAAAAATTAATTTTAAAAAGACAAAAGATTAATGTCAGTCTGGACCACAGACACAATATGATGTTTGAGGTCATTCTTTCTCCTCCCCCTAGGCAACAGGACAGTTGCCACTGCTCGAGGAATGATAGAATCAACAAAGCAGAATAGCAGCAGCAGAAATACAGTGTGTAAAGAGACAGATCCATTTAAGGAAATCAGAGGCTGAAAACTGAAATTAGGTCAATCCCTGCACTTTACACATGCTTAATAATCACTAAAGCTGTTCTTTTCATGTTTGCCCAGGTTCTGTAAAG
The DNA here is from genome assembly GCF_003597395.2 of Chelonoidis abingdonii. Lineage (NCBI taxonomy): Eukaryota > Metazoa > Chordata > Testudines > Testudinidae > Chelonoidis > Chelonoidis abingdonii. Next base: position 70,458,444 of record NC_133778.1, read on the forward strand.
GTTTACACTTTAGATCAGCTGACTTGACACTGCTGCCTTGAATTCATACCTTTGTGAGAGAAGCCCTTTTAAAAGGGTTTGGTTTGCCCATCAAGGTCTACATGGGGCGGGGGGATCGATCTAAGTTACGCAACTTCAGCTACATGAATAACGTAGCTGAAGTCAACATACTTAGATCTACTTACTGCAGTGTCTTCAATATGGTGAGTCGACTGCTGCCACTCCTCCGTCGACTCTACCTGCACCTCTTGCCGAGCTGGAGTACAGGAGTTGATGGGAGAGCGCTCAGGGATCAATTTATCATGTCTAGACTAGACACGATAAATCAATCCCCGCTGGATCGATCGCTGCCCACCGATCCGGCCAGTAGTGAAGACATATCCTAAGCAGCTACTGGACTATTTAAATTAGAGCTAATTTAACATTTTAAAAAAGAGTTGACAAAAAATGTCTGGGTCCTTCGGTGTCCTATTGGCTGGCTTTCTTTGTTCTGTATTACACAAGGAAATTGGAGCAGCTTCATTATGATATGCCATATGCTATATGCCTGCCAGTCTTCTCTTATGGGCAGAAATATTTGATGTTTTCACATTTTATTTCCAGGTGTTTTAGAGATTCCCATAATCTTGAGCACTTTTAGCTTTCCTCAAAAGAATCCGCAGGCAGGATACTGGACCTTATAGGCAATTAGTCTAATCTGTATGGCAAAACCTACTGGGCTTGACATTTCAGACCCCAAACTGTATTTATGTGCATGCCCAAATCTGCATGCATGTTTTTTCTAGTACGGAAACCCACGGATAGGAAAGTCACTGAGATTTAGGATGCTAGATGCCCAGGTCTTTTGAAAATGGGACTTGGATGCTTTTGAAAATTTTACTCTGTGCCTCAAATAACAAAATGAGTTTCCTGTCTGCAAAATGAGTATAACACCACTTCACTATCTCATAGGGGTGTTGTGAGAACAAATACATTACCATTTGTGAGGTGCTCAGATACTTTGGTAATGAAGAACATATAGCTGCCAGAGCTCAATACATGAGCATTATTTTTCCATATATATTAATACTAGCTAACTGGCAAGACTGACTGGAAGTGGTGTGGGTTACCATAATAACATACCATCTCCAGAGACCCAAACTCATATCTGAGTTGGGTTACAAGTGAACCTCAATTTGGTGGTTCTAAGGTTCTGTTCCAGTCTGTAGAGATCATTTGTCCACATAGCAGAAATATAGTATAAATGGGTAATATCTTCTTAGGAGAGGACTAGAATACCAGAGGAGTTGGAGGTCAGTGGTCAAGTGCATTGGCTGAGCTATGTAGAAGAGGACTCATTTGCCAGCACCATCAATCACTTTGCTTTCACAACCATTAAATTCACCCAAAATTAGAACCCAAAACACAAACACCTGCTAGTTGTGTGCAAGTAGTACCTGCATGCAAGTAGTGGTGAGAATAGAATAATACTCACACTGCGTGGGAGTTGTTAAATTCTCCACCATCCTTTGGATAGCTTGGCAAGTCTGTAGGCTGATTCGGTTTCTAGAGTAAACAAAGCTTCATGATTCATCTTGGGACCAGATATATATTTCCATCACACTTTTTATTCATTTTTTTAATATTCTTAATTGCATGATTGTTGTCTTTACTGATGACAGCAATTAACAACCAGCTGCAGCCGTGTGTGTGTGTGTCACCATCAAATGCTTTCATGAAATATCAGCAGAATCTGAAACTTCAGACAAAATAGCAACGATCATTTGTGATAATAAAGAGGAATTGCCTTAATGAATGCCTTGAAGGCTCAAACAATGAATTAGCAAAGAGTTGCCTCTGTCATGGAAGAACATGGAAACCAGCTGGCTTTGGTGTGTTTGGTCTTAATGTCACGGTGCAGGATAACCTCATTAATAATTTAAAGTGTTGGGATGTGAGGGGACCTGTCTCTTTTGTACTGAGATCAGAAACTTTTCAAATGTTGTTGAATAATTGCACGATCAAAACAAAAATGTGTACCACAAAGCTGGCTTGGAAATCCTGTTTTCACTGAAAGGAAGTGTGGAGGGAGACGCGGCACAATGCAGACTCCTAGCACTGCTGCTTTATTCATGAGTGCTCTGAGGCCCACTTAGCCATCTTTGTTCCTGAGCTTAGGTGGGAGGACAGCCAAAGTGGTAGAGCAAAGATTCTCCATATGAGAAACCAGGTAGGCTTGGGCATCTTCATGACCTTGTTGGATGTGGGCTATTTCTCTGTATTTTCTTTCTTAGCCAGTGCAGGGTTTCTGAGTCCTTCACAGAGGATGCAAATGAAAGGATGGAGATGGACTCATAAGTGTGACTTGAAATATGTCTCCCCTGCATATTTCATGTGCACTTGGCTGCAGAGGCCTCAATTCTAAAGCGCAGCAAGTTTCTCTTCCAGCAAATCTGGTATCCATTGCCTGTGTAGGGGTGGCCCACTGTAACAAATTATTTTGTCATCTCTTCTGGCACGTGAAACATTTCTCAGTCTCTCCGCTGTCACCCCAGCAATTTAAAGGGAACAGGAAATCTCCTTATTCAAAGCATCTCCTATCTCCTACTGCTGTCCTAGACAGAGAGAAAGCCCATACCACGTCATGGTTTGTACAGAGGTACTAAGGCTAAAAGCAGAGCGGTAACTGTTCTATATGGTGTAAATCTTTAAAAATCCCTTTCTGGTTTCAGCTCTACATTTATGTTGGGTTTTTACCTGACCAGTTTTTTGATCCTGACCACAGTGGTGTTTGTTTCGGTCATTTACTCCTGCATAAAGGTGAGTAATGAGACTTCTCTATACTGTCCTTTGCTGAGCCTGTTAGCATAACCAGTCTGTTTCTTAAGCTAATATATAACATCTTTGTATTTCATTAGCTGTCTTTTCCCCATCATTCTCCATAGGTAGATGCACTTACATACTACCATGATAAAGGTTATAGAAGAAACCTTAGATAAGACAGAATGAGCTGAGGTAATGTTGTGCTAGGATTGGGATAGTTTTCCACAGTCAGAAGTAATCAGCCTCTCTCCTTCTGGATCTGTATGTCTATGAAGTCCCCTACAGGCACTCTTATTTTGACTTTAAAAGAACAAAATTCCCAATGTGGAACCAAGAACACTGACCCTGTGCTTCCTCCCCTTAAACTTCCTGCAGAGTTGGCTGTGTATTGTCCCCTGTGGCACATGCTTGGCTTGGTAGGCAGATAACCAGAATAAGAATAACATCAAGGAAATATGTCTTGAAGAAAAATAAAAGCATAAACATTTAGAGCTTTCTCAGCCTGTCTCAGATGAGCATAAGCAGTAATGAGTCAGTGATCTCCTTCTTGTAACTGGTGGTTGATAAGCAAAGAAGGATGGTTGTAAAACAACTGTTAAGTATGCTCGGCCTTCCATAGTAAAACTCTCTTCTGTGCTTTTGGGGAGGCAGTGTGTTGGTGCTGGAGTATTTAGTCTGATGGTCTGTTGTGTCTGATGTTTTGTGAATTCTCCCATTTTGAACGCCTCTGAAAGTTCAGATCCAGACTTCAGGGAACCACACATCATGGCTCTACCCAACTCTGCCCCTAACAGGCTAAAATGAAATAGCTCAATAGCACTTTTTTTTTCTAGGAAAAAAATCTACCTGGCACAGTCCACTACCTGATATCTGCAGCTCTTTAATTCTGGATGCTATTGGTGGTACTGGCCTAAGGAAGGCACTCTTGGCAGATTTTATTGTTAAAAGTTAGACTTCGGCTTTTCCTTTAATATGGACTATGAAATATTCCCAGTGAAACTCCAAAGGCCCTAAGATATGTTAAAACTCCAGAACTTAGGGTAGCTCACTGACAAGTTCCCAAAGGTTCCCTTTGGACGGAACCTTGCTCAGAAATGGACTCCTTGACCACACTTGTTTATGCTATTTGGGGCCAGTCATCCTTTCTCGGTGGATGATGCCGTTTACAAGCTCAAGAGACCAATCTTAACAGGCTCACAGGTCCCTCTGACCCAGGAGATGTTGCCCAGAGTGCCTTGTTAAACTTTATAGGTCTCCATTTTAAACCCGCAGCCTGCACTGCCTATCTCTGACTGTCATTACTGTGTATGCAATGCTTTTGTGATTAATGATACAGTGTGGGCCAATCCAGAAAGCATCTTGTGAACCCAACATAGATTGACACACTGACATAATGGCACCAGGCAGCAACACTCGATCACAACACCAGCCAGCTAGAGCCTGTGCTGGAGGGGTTGGTTGCTGCAGTGCACAGCTCTTTTTGGACTCGTGTCATAGGACAAATGTTGCAGCATCAGCTCTGCTGAGCCCAGGCTTGTGGCATTTGAGTCTGGCTGACACCAAACAAAGCTGACTTGAACAGGCATGGATATTTTCCTCCTGTTGGCTTGTATGGGCTTATATTATTTTTGTATACTGACAGCAGCACTAGCTTTTCGGATGTCAAAGATTTTTTTTATGAATGACCTGAATGAAGAATGAGTTTATAATACACAAAGGACTTCTCTGTGTCTCCATGACCCTGGAAGGCTGTTCTGTTTTTTTTCTGTGCCTTGACCTCCCAAGTTCCCATTTAGGAGATCTGTCTAATGATGGCTGCAGCTGTTCCTCCCTCAGATGATCAGCCTGGGATACAAAAGTACACATGCCCCGTGGGAATGCAGGTGGACAAACGCAAAAAGGCAAGCCAATGAGGGCAGAAATGAGGAAGTGACTGTGAACTGCCTGGTATTTCTAATAAGTGGTTGTTTATCACTATATGTGTAACGTTACAGAGGTGCACAATACTCTGCAAAACACAGTGAGGCGTACCCTACCTCATAGAACTCACAGAGAATGAGTGGGTCTGGATGCTGTTTTTCCTACTTCTTCCTTCCTTTTCTGGACCTGAGGGAGCCACCAGAGGGCATGACAAGGGTTGCCTTGTGAAAGATCTACTGGAGAATTTCTGGTGGCTGGTTTTATTAAAGAGAAACCCAAGCATATGGCTTCTCAGCACCAGTGAATTTTTGATTTCTCCACCATTTAGTGCTCAGATGCGCAAAAGCCTCCCTGATTAGTGCACCAGATTATAAACATAACTAATGGGTTCTGGGCTGGCTGCTGGCAGCCTGCACCCCTGTTGCAAAGATGTCACATAGCAGAGGTGGACTTTTGATGTCAGCAGTTTCTAGTGGTCAATTACTGAAAGATTAAGGGGTGAATGTTCAGGTCAGTTTTTATTACTTGACTAGTTTGTCCAAAGGAGGATTCTATTGTGTATTCTCTGACCACCAGCTGGAGAAATGTGCTGGAGCTTTTGCTATCCTGAGAGAAGTGGTGGTGAAATCAATGGTGGGAATGTTGAAGAGGAGCAGGAGTTGCTGGGGAGTTGTCAAGGCCTTGTGTGTGGCAGTGCCACCTAAATACCAACCAAAGCAACCTCTATCCTCCAGTCCCAGTCTCTAGTTCTTGAGAAGTGTTCAGTACATACAATCTGATAGTGACTCAAGAATTCAGTCAGTGTAGTGGTTGTTACAGGAGCATTGCACCTGTTTTACAGCAAAATTATCAGTACTAACGAATTACTCTGTCCCTAAGAACGAGTAAACCAATCGAACACCAGGTGGTCGAATACCAGTGCATCACTGCAGGTCATTATAGAGGATATTAGTGCTGAGAGCAGATTGGTGGAGGGATTCATTAGCAAGCCACAGTCAGATAAGAAACAATCTCTCATGTCTGTCCTGTTCTCTAATCAAAATACTGCTGTTAATCTAAGCATGTATGTGGCACTTTACATTTTCAAACTATTGTACAAACAGCAACTAATTAACCGTCTTCTCTTTTTTCACCCCTAATATGTGTTTGATTATGGCTATAATACTAGCTTGTTGTCAAAGTATGTGAGGAAAAGGCAGTCAGCTGCCGTTGTGTTGAGGGCTATATAACTAATTGGACAGATAGACGTAGTCTGGGGGTTTTGTGTTAAGATATGAAGCTCCCTAGCTCACTTAAGGGTTTCTCTTTTGGATCAGATTCATTTTGATAGCAGGACTAATGTTTTTTTCTGTGCCTGGAGGGCACGTATGTTAGGTGCAATCAGTTCTATACAGGAAGTGTGGGAAAACCAGCATTTGTGGCATTCCAGCTTGGAATATCAAACTGACGGAGCGCAAGCATAATTTATGTCTATTTGCACTACTATTAGATGGTACATGGTCCCTTTTCCCCCATTTTATCTTTTTACAGTTTCCAATCTGAGAGTTCCTTTTCCTTTTTTTGTCCTCTCTATCTCTGGCATTGACCATTGCTAGCAGGCGCTTTCAGGGCAACTTGGTTTTGTTTTATTTTTTGCTGTCATTATCTCCCACTATAAAATTCTCCATGCGAGTTGATCCTGGAATTGCCAGTCTAGCCAACATAGGTTTCCAAGTTCCTTCAGCTGCAATAAATGGAGAACTCTTCTCACTCCTCACTCTGCTATTGGTGACTGAGGTCTAATGGTGTCTTCCCATTAAAATCTAGTTTCTGCAAGCTCATGGGAACCACTGCTGACTGACATCTGTTTTGCTACTGATTTAAAAACTTTACATTTCTTCTGAGAACTCATAAATTATACTGTACTCACTGCTCTGTGGAGGTCAACTTCTTGGACATTGCTGGACATGAATGTGAGACAGAGTGCACACTACATCTTCCTGAGTTAATTCAATCTGGAAATCACAACTTGTATACTAGCTCTCACCCATTTCTTGGCTTCTCCCTGCCAAAGTGGCCAGAAAATTTAAAAGCATATTTTCATTTTTGTCATCTTTCCTTTTGGAAAGATTTAGTTAATTGAAAACTGTACGTTGGTTTTATAGGCTGATAAAACACTAAATAATAAACCAAATAAATGGATTTACAGCCCTGAATTGCCTGTCGTTATTGACTTCAGCTTCAGACATCTTAATTTATTGCAGAATGACCAAAATTATGTTATTTCAGATTGGAAGTTCAAGGATTTAGAGAATTTCTTATTCATTTTGCATCATACAGCGCTAATTACATCCTGACTGTCAAACAGTTTTCCATGTCCAGAGTATATGTTGAAAAAGACAGAAAGCAGAAGAATTACTCTCCTTTCTCTGGTGGTTGTGGTTCTGTTGTTGTTTTTCTCTCTCATTGTAGATTATCATTTTAGTTAGTGTGTTTTCACTTTTCAACAGGCCTGTGAATGGAGGTCATGGGTCCCCTCAGTATAACTCCACTGGACTCAATAGAATTCTGTACGAGTTTGGCCTTTGTCTGTAAATGTCCCCACCTTCCTGTAGGTTTGGTTTTTACATGCAACATTTCTCTTTCCTGGCCCCTTGGGTGGTAGATTTCTGAATGCTGTAAAGTGAGTCCTGTCCTGACTTCTCCTGGGCAACAACACTCGGCTCAGTGTGTGTTTTCCGAAACTTTCTCCTGCCATGATGATTATGACTAAGGCTGTGTCTGTCACGATGGTCACGGATTCCGTGACTTTCCATGACCTCCATGATTTCTGCAGCAGCCAGTGCTGGCTCAGGGGCTATCCAGCTCGGGCAGCCCCTGTGCCGGCAGCATCAGTTTGGGGAGTTTGGTATGTGGGAGGGGGCTAGGGGTTGGGGGTGAAGGGGGCACTTACCTCAGGGTTGGGGGCTTCCCAGCTCCCACTGGCATAGGCGGAGGAGGGGCCAGGGGACTCCGTGCGCTACCTGTGCCCACAGGTCTTCCCCCCAGCTCCCATTGGCCAATGGGAGCTTTGCCTGCAGATCTGGCACTTGTGGCGGGAACAGCGATTTGGAGCCCCCCTGGCTGGAGCTGTGGGGACATGTGGAGCCCGGTAGGGAGCCTGTGAGCCCTGTCAATCTCCACCCCAGCACCAGCAACATGGCCCACTGTCCCCTTTCCCCCAGCAGAAGCGGGGGTCCCGGCTGTGTGCCACAGCTCACCTTCCCTCCCCAACACCAGCAGGGGTCCTGGGCTGCCCCCACCCACCCTGAGCACCCACTGGCCCCCCAGCCCAAGTTTCAGTTAGGGGTATAAAATAAAAGTCATGGACAGGTCACGGGCTGTGAATTTTTGTTTACTGCCTGTGACCTGTCCATGATTTTTACTAAAAATACCCGTGACTAAAACATAGCCTTAATTATGATGCACTTACTGTATAATCCTGTTGATGTCCCACATCTGAGAGTGGCTCTAGCTGTTGGTACTTCGATGCTGGACATCTGAAGATATGATTTCACCTATTGCTTTCAATGCCTTTTGTGAATTAAATAATGGGGAAATCCATCCTAATATTTTTTCCCTATAATAATTTTCCTTGACACATGGATTTTGGGAGCCTGATCAAGTTAATGGTATCTGGGCCCAAATTCCCATATCAGCACACATCAGCACCTTTAGTTACCAAATGAATCATGTCCCTATTTTCAGCCCCTCCTATACGTGTGTATATGTATTCGTCACATTTGCTCTTCTGTTCTGCATTTAGATACCATTTTAAACAGAAAATGAATCGCATTTACTAGTTCAAAGAAGCAAGAACCATAGTCTGAACTATGCTTACGTGTGTGTTTGGCTACTTTTAATAGAATGCGAGTGACTAACTAGACTGCTGCTCTATAGAGGGTTTTGCAAAGGAAACATTGTCCAGTGGCTAGCGCACAGGATGGGATGTTAGGAGATTTAGGTTGTATTCCCAGTTCTGTCACAGAACTCAAGCAAGTTGTAACCTCTCTGTGCCTCAGTTTCTTCATCTGTTAAATGGGGATAATAATTACCTACCTTATGGAATGTTAGGAACTAAATTTATTATTGTTTGTAAAGCATAATTGCCTCAGAGGTGCTATATTTAATAATAATTTGAGATGTGCCTGTCTCATAGAACTGGAAGGGACCCTGAAAGGTCATTGAGTCCAGCCCCCTGCTTTCACTAGCAGGACCAAGTACTGATTTTGCCCCAGACTCCTAAGGGGCCCTCTCAAGGATTGAACTTACAACTGTGGGTTTAGCAGGCCAGTGCTCAAACCACTGAGCTATCCCTCCTCCTGTTTCTATGGTATTACAATATCATGTATCCATTGGATGGCTTCTTATTGTTTTTCTCTTCCATTTTTTCCAGGATGTACTTGTTTGTTGACACAATCTGTTCCCCAATTTACAGAGTAATGAGAACCAATATTTGTTCCAGGAAAACATGTTTGTTAATGGAGTTTAGTTTGTTTGACTGTCGTTACCAAAAGATCTTGCTCATTTTATCAGGACTGGTTAGAGGTCAATCCTATATAGGGTGTGCTGCAGGCCTTATAGTCTCTGAGAACAGGACTGGAGGCTAGAAAGAGCTACTGAGTTCTAATCCAGGCTCTGCCACTGTTTCCTGAACAGATGTGAGCCAGTCCCTTCATCTTTGGAAGCCATAGTCATTCTTGGGATAGCTCCTTGCATTATCTCAGTTTCCCTATCTGTCAAATGAGAATAATGCTTATCTGGAGTCCTTTAAAGAGGTGTGGTAAGGATTAATTATTTAGCGTTTGTTCAGCACTTTGAAGTGCTAATTATTCTGTTCTACTTGTTTAAAAATTAGTTGCTATGGCATTATTGTATAGCAGCTTCTGCAATAGAGAAAATAGGAAATCCACTCCGCTGCTCTTAATTTCCTTGTTTCTCCCTTCATGATTTTCCTTCTCTTTTCTCAGAAATGTATTTTGCAGATGTGGCTGCCATTTTCCAATTTAACTTTTTAAACACTCACATCTGCTGATTGTAGCTGAATATTGAAACTCAGTTTAATCCCCAAAAAAGCACCCTCATTAGAAGTCTAGCTGCTAGAGTAGAACTCACGGTGTCTGACTCTTCTTTCACCAAATAGCAGTGTAAATCAGGAATAGCTTCTCCGAAGTCAATGGAATTACACCAGTGTATAAACTGGTGTGAGAGGAGAGTCTGGTCTGTGGGGCTTAGATGTGCATTAGAGGTGTTTCTAAAGAGGGTGTGAGTGTAAAGTGATGCCATAAATTACATTTAGTGACAATTTTCTCAGTGTTACCATGACCGCTAGAGTTTAAAGGCCATTTTGTATGCTTGATCTGCATATACAGCTCCCATTAATATCAGTTGGTATTGCACCAACAGATGAAAAGATGATATAGTTCTCTGTGATGAGGTTTCGCATGCCACATTATCCAGGAACCGCACTTCTGAAAAGCATGGGGGGGGCAAGTAGCCATTTCAGAGAGCTTGTAACGGAGGATTGACTGACTGATTGTTGTGCAAGATCTGAATGTTTGAGATTAAAGTTAATTTAGCCACTTGACAAAACTGTCAAATCTTACAGATGAACTGAAATTTCAGGTCAGAGATTCTAATTGTGGTGGTAGCAAAGCTTTCAAGCTAAAGACATTGGACAGTTGCTTACTTATAAGTCTTCTGGCTGCTAATTATTAAGATACCTATAAAGTGTCCCTTCCCGTTCAAAACAAAAGCTACACGTACAATGAAGAGTCAAAAGTCAACTCTTTTGGGGTCTGGATTTATTTTTTTTAAAAAATAGAAATCAACTCCAAACTTACATGCCAGCATACCGATTGAACCAGAGATGTCTAGAGCTGAACACAAATGTCTCTAAAGCTTGAGTTAAGGCACCTGGTGGCCCAGATTTTTAAAGATCTTTAGGTATTTCAACACCTAACTGATTTAGAAACCTATATCTCATTTTCAAAAGGCATTTAGAAGCCAAAATTCCATTGACCATTGAAAATACAGACATCTGTTACAATACCTCTTTAGACTTAGGCATGTGGTCTTACCTTCCTGCTTGCCTAAGGGCTGGTCTACACTGGGAACTTATCTGGGCATTGCTACATCTCTCAGGGGTATGAAAATCCCCACACCCCTGAGACACGGAGCTGTTTGGAGCTAATCTTAAGGCTAGACAGCGCCAGGTCAATGGAAGAATTCTTTTGTTGATCTATCTACTGCCTCTTGGGAAGGGTGAATTACCTAATCTGATGGGAGAACCTCTCCCATTGGCATAGGTAGCGTCTACACTGAAGTGGTGCAGCTGCAGGGCTGCTGTTCTGCTGCTGTAACGTTTCATGTGTAGACGAGCCCTAATTCTGTTGTAGGAGCAGCGGGGTGGTGCGGACGGGAAAAGTCTTTTGGCGCTGGCTCATCTCTAGATGCCAAGAATTGCTATATTAACAGTTTTTATTTCCAAAGAGAATATTTTAAAAAATTAATTCCAAGAACATTACAATCTGAATTTGTAACCTTTTCTGGGATTTAGTCATTTGGTGTAAATGTGTCAGAACGCCAAGTCCCCCTAGTCCACACAGACAGACACCCTGTCCCCCCAGGAGACAGAGAAACAGTTTTGTGCCGGAAGCTGATGAAGTCAGCATTTTAAAATGGTTAGCAGCATTGCAGATTTTCTCCCCCTTTGTAATAGTCACCAGCTAATAATTATGTTGTAGGTTTTCTGTGTGGGAAGCAGTACAGTGGCAAAATGCTGCACCTCTGAGAATGTAAGAATGAAGGGTAAAAGGGAAAAGCAGGACTTTTAATAGAAGCATTAGTCATAGTTAAATTGCGGTGCGGTGTCATTGTGCTACTAGCTTCTAGTGTCTCTAAAAATACCCTCTAGTCTAGCGGCTTTGCTGGTACAACAATGCAGTAACAGAGAGAGATCTGGATTCTGGAACAGCAGCAGCAGCCTTCTTTCCCTTGAGCAAAAATGCTGGGGAGTATCATAGAGGTCATGCTCACACGCTGTGGGGAATGTGAATAGTTTTCAGACATCTGCTAATGTCTAGTTCTAGAGGATCCTCTTTGCTCCTCTGTAGCTGTATGGTATGTGCCATGATAGAGCAGAGAAATGAAGGTGGGAATGGGATCAGAAAAGGGGGATATAAAAGAAGGGAAAGGTTAAAAAAACCACCACCTCCCCCCTCCCCCCCCCAAAAAAGTATCCCACCCACGGTGGAGCTTGCCATAGCTGAGATAATGCTTCATGCTGGAAAGAAGACCTGTTGCAGTATTGCTTTTCAATAAGATGGGTGACCAGGGAACCCTACACTTGGATTCCTAGAGATTATCACCATTCACTGTATTTCCCCTCTGAATAGAGTGAGACAGGGCTGGCTCCAGGCCACAGCGCACCAAGCGCGTGCTTGGGGCAGCACAAGGGCGCTCTGCCAGTTGCCGGGAGGGCGGCAGGCGGCTCCGGTGGACCTCCCGCTGGCGTTTCTGCGGAGGGTCTCCTGGTCCCGCGGCTTCCGTAGACCTGCCACAGGCGTTTCTGCGGACGGTCCACTGGTCCTGCGGCTCCAGTGGACCTCCCGCAGACACGCCTGCGGCAGCTCCACCGGAGCGCGGGACCATCGGACCCTGCGCAGAAACGCCTGCGGCAGGTCCACCGAAGTCATGGGACCGGCGAGCGGCAGAGCGCCCCCCCATGGCATGCCGCTGTGCTTGGGGCGCCGAAATTGCTAGAGCCGGCCCTGGAGTGAGACATCTGGGAGACAAGTGTTCTAAAGATGCCCTGTTAGTAGGAGAGTGCTTGTGGAGAAGGTTAATCTAGATGGCCGAGAACGCCCAGTAGCGTAATCACGACAAGAGAGTTTGATAACCAAGTGCCTGGCAGGGAGGATAGAATAGATAATATGATGAGGTCGCAAGCTATTAGCAATGTGTCCTTCAAATGGTACAGCTTAATTTCCCTGAAGGAAAGTGAGGTATGAATCCATGATTGCATTGATGAATACACCAGAGATTTTGCAGCCCTCTTTTTTTCAATCCATGACCTCTAGATCCTGGCAGTTAAAGATGACTTGTGGTTAACTTTCCATCCCACCATGATGGGATACACATCATGCCATGTCATCTTGGCTCAGAAGACATCGTTTCCGTTGAGAAGAAACAGCTAGATTTGACAAGTCTGCCAGACTGTATTGCCGTCACTTTATCATCTGCCTCCGCCTCCCAAAAAACACATGCAAGAAGACAAGTCCTTGTCACCTTTCTTTGACCCCATCCAGCACAAGCACTACCATTTATATGTAGGGATGTAGGTTGCTCTTAACATTACAACATTTATAAATATCCATGTCTTATGTATTTTGTTTACTTTTTATTTCATGTCCAGCTTTTCCCAGCTCCACTCCAGACTCTCGCAAGGAAGATTGTTCAATCCAGGACCAATAGCACCTTAGTTGGGGTCTTCACCATTATACTGGTTTTTCTGTCAGCATTTGTCAACATGGTACATGGTTTTTAATCCATTTCTTTTCTGTGTAGTTTTATTATTGATCTTTTCGGGCATGCATGCCACACGCATGATCATTGCAGTCATGTGAATTAATGTCAGATCTTGCTGTTGCTATATCTGAGGGCAGCCTTTCCACCCAAAAGTGAAATGGGAGTCATCTAAATGCCCTCCTAACAGCCTATATTGCTGATTCTGGTTTTGCTTTTGTTGCACATCAATTTTTCTGACTGTTCTATTTCTCTTGGTAGTTGTATAAACCAGGAGCGAAGTTTACCCCTATATAGCGGGCCAGGCAAAGGCCTGTGTGTAACTCAGGCCCCGCAAAAGCTCTCTTTTGAGTGGGACTTACATGCTGCCTAGGCTTTGTGCTGGCCTCTGCACAACGTTGAATTTCACACTGACTGTAATCACTTCACAGAGATTGGAAAGGCTGCATTTTAAGTGAAACATTTGGATTTCTTTGCATCCAGACGCTGCTGCTAATTTCAGATGCAGAGAGAAAGATTGAATGTTCTTGATAGCCTCCTATTTTTAATTTTTAACTTGTGAGCTAAATTTATTTTAAACATGAAACTAAATAGTCTGTATGCTACATAAATCTGGGGGATTTTTAAGAGAAAATGGATGATCCTGTGATTAAGGCACTGGGCAGTCTGTTGGGTTTGGCCTCTATTGCTGGCACTGCTATAGTCTTCCTGTACATCAGTTATGGCTTAACTTTTAAAAGGGCTGATCTACCACAGATCTCACTGATTTTCATGAAAATAGCAGATCCTCAGCACCTCTTAAATCAGGCTGGTAGCTGCTCTATACCTGTATCTGTAAGATGGAGATAAACATTGTTTGTAGAGCAGTTTTAGTTTCTTGGGTAGAAGGCACTAGGGAAATGCAAAGTATTATTATGGTAACAGTGTTAGGGCCCAATCTTTCAAGACGCTAAGTACCTTGTAAGATTGGGTCTCAATAATATAACTATAAAGAAGCAGGTGTAGATTAAACGTGCTCAGCACCTTTAAGAATTGGACCCTTATTCATGGGCATTCTACTCAACAGCCTGGAGCATCTGGCCGTTGCCATTGCTAACCATTTTATGACAACATTACCAAGGCTGATGCAAACTCATTGCTTAATCAGACTTGTCATGAAGTAGTACTTAGTACTCTGTAGTACCAGTACTCTGCTGGTTTCTCAGCATTTTGTAGCAAATCTGCAACAGTGGGTTTTGTCTTGGTTCCAATAACTTTTGCTGTAGATGACCCCTGCTGCAGTGGGCTGAGTGATAGATTGCTAGCTATGAGAAGTTATCAGCATATCCCCTTTGTCAATACATTAGTTGCTACCAAGTATAACAGTGATTTGCACAGATAAGCAAACTTATTGTGGAAACTGGGGCATTGAATATATATCTTGTGTCACCCAATGTTTAATTCTATCGTTTTCAAGAGAATTTTTAAAGTGGATTGGTTGTTGGTTTTTCTTCTTACCTGTGCCTTTGTTTTTTGTCACAATCTTTATTTTCTCCAGTTCATGTGCAGCACTGTGGATCTTGTCAGCTGTGTGGCTACAGAGTATAACGTCACTCCCGACCAGGTGGACATAGGCCTTATCAGCAACTTGTCTTTCAAATACAGCCTGGGCATCTGGCAGGGATTCTGTGGCAGTTCCCTGCCCAATTGCAACTTCCCAGAGGTATTGCTTTAAAGAATTGATTGTAGAGCTGGATTTTAAAAGGGGCTCAGTTCTGTATTTACTCATGCGTGCATAAAAGTAACTAAATCTCATGATATGGGGTGAAAACTGTTCACTACAGGAGCCATGACACAAATTTCCCTTCGCAGCCATCATTACAGAATTGACAAGGGTCAACATTCTCAAACATGGAAGTTTCAAGTTAGGCACCTAAATCCATTTTAAGGCATCTAAACAGGTGTTCTGATTTTCAGAGGTGCTGTGCACTCACAGCACTTGTTGAAGTCAGTGGGACCTGCAGGTGCTCGGTGTAACAAACCACAGCTATTACATATGCATGCTGTTGTTGGAAGGAATGAACTGGAGACCTTCGCCAGAAAAACGCCTTTAGCTTTGAGTTAGTGGTAGTAGGCTTTTGTAGTCACTGGATCCAACCACTAGAGGGAGATATGATCACATGCATTCATGACATAGTTTACCAACATGCTTCAGTGGCTGCCAGTGACTTCAATAGAACTTTTTGGTACTCATCACCTCGGAAGAATAATGTAGGTGCCTAAATATGCATTTAAGAGCCTAACTGAAGGCACCTAGTTTGAAAACTTTGGCCTGGGTACATTCTGAGTTTCTCTGGAGTATCTGATATGGGCCGTGACTGGAAGCAGAAAAGTTATAATGGTCCAAGATTTGTAGCACTGAAGCAATCTGCTTTGAACTATTGATTTTTATTTTGCTACAGCAAAAGATATAAATCTTTTTCATGCCGTTGTACTTTACTGCGCCCTAAATCTGTTCCTTTTGGGCAGTTGTTCAAGATACTTCTGTGAGCGTTTAGGTCACAGCCATAAAAAAAAATTCTGTAGGAACTGAAAAGGAAAAAACTATGGTACAGGCGGTTGTGCTGTCTGGATCTTTGAGGTTTATGGGAACCTTTTCAGTTTTCTGGCTGATCCTTTAGGGCCCAATTGTTCAGGGTGTTACTGAGCCCCCAAGATGTGCTGAGTGCACTCATCTCCCATTGGAGCAGTTGGAGTGTAATTCTGATACCATTAAAGTCAATGGGAATTTTGCCATTGTCTAATCTATGGGGAGGTGGGAGCATTATACCACACTCACTACTGTAATTTGCAACATTTCAGAATCTGTGTTATGCCTTGTCTAAATGTATGGTGGCATAGAGGGTACCTGCACTCCGAGCCACAGTGAAAGCAGACTGTGTCCACTTGTAACTGCAGTATGGAGCTACACATGGCAGTGAAAGGCTGCAGCAGAAAGGGAGATGGCAGGGGAAGGCTCCAGCAGCTCCCCACTGGTACTGCAGGAATCTTTCCCTGCAGCTGGAGCCTTTCCCTGCACTGGGGAAAGGCTCTAGCAGCAGAGAAGCAGTGGGACACTATGCTGCTAAAAACAGCAATGCAGATGTGGAAAGCACTGCTTGAGCATGTAGAGGGCTGTGCAGGGTAAATACCGTAGCGTCAGGGGCAGTGGGTATAATAGACAAGGGCAGAATCTGGCCTTAGAATATTAGGCATTTTACTGTAATATTGTGATGGTGCTTTCTACTACCTCCTGGATACACACACACCTTGGCCTTCAGTCTAAGTGTTCATTTAGCTCAGGGGTAGGGTTACTACTTCCTCTATATGGTTTGTTATGTCTCTTAGTTTTGGTTTGCTTTGTCCTACCGAGTTATCTCTCTCCTGTTTTCTTTTTTTGTCTTTACACAGTATTTTACCTACAGTGTCTTACTGAGTCTCCTGGCCTGCTCTGTGTTCCTTCAGATCAGCTGCATTGGGAAACTGATCCTAATGTTGATCATCGAATTCATATATGTTCTCATTGTGGAGGTGCCGGGGGTGAACCTCTTTGACAATGCAGATCTTCTGGTTGCAGCCAACAGTTTGTAAGTGGATTTCATTTTCAAAATGTCTTCCATCATGTTGACTCCCAGTGATGCTTCCATATCACTAGGAAGACAGGATTTCTGAGTCTTCAGTGTATAAATTCTGGAACTGTAGTACCGACATGTAAATCACAACAAATTAAGGTTCCCTCACTGCTCCTATCCTCCATGCCATCTCACAGGCCTCTAAATCTTAGAAATCTTCTCCTGAAGATTAAACCTGGTTGTCAGGTTCTCGGTAATGATCAAATATTACTGGCAAAACGTAATTGGAATGAGTGTGGATTTTTTTTTCTTAAAATGGAGTCTGTTAGCTGTTCTGATTGCTAGCATAAGACTCTTCAACACTATCAAGACAGAAATGGCTACTTCAAAAATAAAAATACGAACAGAGTCTGAATGGCTCAGAGAGTTGGGGCTCATCAAACAGCGCACCACAGGCTAGGCTGTAAAGCTACTTTGCATTACTGTGCTGCATACAACTGTCCATGTGAACATTGGTACCACGCACTAGGAGTTTCAGTGGTCTTAGAGATACCCAGCTCTGGAATGAGAATAGGTCACTAGGGAACTTCTAGTGTGGGGCACAAGAGTACACATGGACCATTACTGCTTAGCATGCTCGTCCAAGGTAGAGTTACACCCCAGCCTACCATGCACTAACTATTCCACTAGGCAAGCCCTTGGTAATGAAATACTGGGGTGCTGGGTTTCACCTCTAGGTTGTTGCTTCAAATTCAGCCCAGGTTAGTAGGGAGTCAAAATTGCTATCAGCTGATGTCTGGCTGGTGCTCTCTGCCCTGTTCCTAATGTCCACATCTCAAAAGCCAACACCAACAGTGACATTAACTCTCAATCTCTGCAAATAGGCCAAGGACTAAGTGGGAATGAAAGCTATCCCTTTATATATCCAGGTGCATTGGACACTCCAGGTCAGGGCTTTGAAGCACAGTGTGAGGGAAGCTTGTACTAATGCTGCTGAACAAACTTCCTTCCACTGATCATGGTATCTCAAGATGTTAAGAGGAGAGAGAGGGGTGGGCGCACGCATGCGCGCACACACACACACACACTCTCTCTCTCTCTCTCTCTCTCCTGCTGAGTTGCCCACCACATATGCCATTGTTTTCTTACATGTTCATCTATCCTAATTTCACCACATTTGAGATGGAGACAACTACCTCACATGGATGGTTTCATGTCTTTTCTGAGGTCCATTGGTTCTTTCGAGCTGGGCATGCACAATTCTCATAACACTCAAAACCACTTTTATTAGTATTATTATATGTCCAATAATAATTTATGATTTTATGGTGTCAAGTATCAGAGGGGTAGCCCTGTTAGTCTGGATCTGTAAAAGCAGCAAAGAATCCTATGGCACCTTATAGACTAATAGATGTTTTGGAGCATGAGCTTTCGTGGGTGAATACCCACTTCGTCAGATGCATGTAGTGGAAATTTCCAGGGGCAAGTATATATATGCAGAAGCTAGAATAACGAGGTTAGTTCAATCAGGAGATGAGACCTGTTCTAGCAGTTGAGGTGTGAAAATGCAAGGAGGAGAAACTGTTTTGTAGTGGCTAGCCTTCATACTCTGTGTTTATCTTGAGCTGATGGTGTCAAATGTGCAGATGAACTGAAGCTCAGGAGTTTCTCTCTTCGAATACAATACAGCGGGCATGGAACAGTACCCTGATGATCCACAAGCACAACTGCCCTGCGGAGCTCTGTGCCTTTATCCTCACAACAACTTATTTCAAATTGATGACAATATATATCTCCAGATTCGAGTGGCACCGCTATGGGCACCCGCATTGGCCCGCACAATACGCCAATATTTTAGGCCAACCTGGACATGCTTCTCAGCTCTCGTCCACTCACGTCCCTTTTCTACCTACACTACATGATGACATCTCGATCATCTGGACCCATGGGAAGGAGATCTGGAAAAAGTCACCACAATTTCAACAGCTTCCACGCCCCACCATCAACCTCGCTGGAACCAATCTACACGGGGGTCACTTCCTAGACACCACGTGCAATTAAGTGGTGGTCACATTAACACCACCCTTACCGAAAACCTACCAAACCATATTGCCTACCTTCATGCCTCCGCTTCCATTCGGGCACATCAAACATGATCCATGTTCTACAGCCAAGCAGGCTGAGGTACAAGCCGCACTGCTCTTAACCCCTCAGACAGAGACCAACACCTACAAAATCTCCACCAAGCATTTCTCAAAAACTACAATACCCGACGAGGAAATAAGGAAACAGAAGCAACAGAGCCAGACTGTACCGAAGCCTTCATGCAGACAAACTCAAGAAAGAAACAATCAGGACTCCACTGCCATCCATACAGTCCCCAGCTAAAACCCCTCCAACGCATCATCGGATCTACAACCCATCCTTGGACAATGATCCACAACTTCACAGGCCTTGGGTGGCAGCCAGTCCTTGGCCCACAGGCAACCTGCCAACCTGAAACATATTCTCACCCGCAACTGCACACCGCACCCTAAAACTCGTTACCTCAGGACCAATCCATGCAACAAACCTCATAGCCAACTCTGCCCACATATCTACACCAGCTGCACTAATCCACACCCTAACCAGATCAGCCACCCCAATCAAGCGGTCATTTCACCTGCACGGTCCACAATGTAATTATACACCATCATATGCCAGCAATGCCCCTCTGCTATGGTACATCGGCCAAACTGACGTCTTACGGAAAAGGCATAAATGGACAACAAATCAGATATTGGAATGGGAATATACAAAAACCTGTAGGAGAAGCACTTCAACCTCCCTGCCACACTATGGCCAGACGTAAGTGCCATCCTGCAGCAAAAAAAACTTCAGGACCAGAACTTCAAGGAAACTGCTGAGCTTCAGTTCAGCTGCAAATTTGAACCATTCAGCTTCAAGATTAAAAAAGACTGTGAATGGCTTGCCAGAAACTACAGAACCAGTTCTCCTCCCTTGTTTTCACACCTCAACTGCTTAGAACAGGGTCTCATGCTCCTTGATTGAACTAACCTCGTTATCTCTAGCTTGCTTGCATATATATATATACTTGCCCCTGGAACTTTCCACTACATGCATCTGACGAAGTAGATATTCACTCACAAAAGCTCATGCTCCAAAATGTCTGTTAGTCTATAAGGTGCCAAAGGATTCTTTGCTGCTTTTATGATTTTATGGGTTCTCCTTTAAATTTTCAGTGAAGTCATTGCAAATAGTTTGTTAGCATAAGCAAACAAAATCATGTAGGCAGCCAAGTGGCACTCCTATCGCTTCTTTGCCATGTTCATTGTCAGCAGTTTTGGTGCAATTAATCTCTTTTGGGGTTGTTTTTTCCTTCTTTTAGGAGAAAATGTATCCCTAAATAGCTTTGCCTGTTTGAAGAAATAACATGAAAACATAATTAGGAGAAAAAAAAGCATTTTATACCCCAAAAAGGCATCACATTCTTGGTGAACCTAGCGTTCTGCAAGATTACAGCACTTGAAAGTGTAATTTACATCACTCCGCAATCAAAATGTGAGTAATAAGGTGGAGAAATCAGCAGTTTTTCCCAGAAAGAAATTTCTATGCTGCTGTATTCTCATTAAATGATTTTTGTTTCCACGAAAAGCTCCATTAGCAGCTAACACCCCAAAGCATAGCAAGCCATTTGTGTCTTATGGGAGATGGGTAGTCAGTGTACAATACACAATCTAGAGATGTACCACCATGTCCAGCTGACATAAAAAACACTGCTTCATGATACTTTAATTGGACTCCCGTTGTAGTTATATAATTACTGTCTAATCTGCAGGCTTTAGAGTACATTCACTAATTAGGAACTATGCAGATATCACTTTGTACAAACCCTCCCACCATGCAAGCAATTGAAGACTGATAGTAATGGACTGGGCATTACTAGACATGACTACAATGACACACCAGTATCATGACACTTGAATTAAAACTAGAAGAGCAAAGCTAGTGTTATGTAAGACTCATCTGCCATGCAGGAAATAAAATTAACTTCATAGAGTCATAGCTTTTAAGGCCAAAGGGCATCGTTATGATCATCCAGTCTGACCTCCTACATGACATAGGCCAGAAAACTTCACCTGGTAATTTCTGCATCAAGCCCAAAGCTATGAGCTATAAGCATATATTTTAGAACGACATCCAGGCTTGAGATGGAGTGTACATCATGTTCCTGGGTAAGTTGCACCAGTGGGTGATTCCCCTCAATTTTGAAATTTTCATTTTAGGTTTATTCTGGATTTGTCTAGCTTCAGCTTCCACCCATTGGATTTTGCTGTGCCTTTTTCTCTACACTAAAGATCCATCTACTATCAGAAATCTCTTCCCCATGTAGGTACTTGTAGACATGATCAAGTTATCTCTTAACCTCCTCTTGGATAAACTAGATTAAGCTTCTTCAGCCTTTCATTATAAGATTTTGAACTGTACTTGTAGCTCTTTGCAGAACTCTTTCCATTTATCAACATATTTTTTGAAGTATGGACACCAGAACTAGATGCAGTATTCCAGTAATGGTCTCACTAATGCTGTACGCAGAAGGTAATACCACCTCCGTACGCCCACTTGATATTCCTCTGTTTAGTCATGCAAGCATTGCATTTGCTGACTAGCTACAGCACTGCACTGGAAGCTCATGTTTAGCTGATTATATGCCATAACCCCTCAGTCCTTCTCAGAGTCCCTGCATACCAGGATTCAGTCCCCCATCGTGTAAATGTGAACAATGTTCTTTGTTCTTAGATGTATGACCTCACATTTTGCTCTGTTTAAAATGCATATTCAGAGCTGGTTCTAGAACTGGCTGAGCAGGGCAGTTGTCCTGGGCACCAACTTTCAGGGGCACTTGACTTTTTTGTCCCCTCCTCCACTGATTGGCTGGCCATTTTTTTTGTTTTCTCTGCCACTTTGGGTCGGGGCGAGGGGGTCGCTGAAATTGTTTGGTTGGCAAAATGCCTAGGGCTGCTCCTATGCATGTTGCCCAAAGAAGTGCATCTTATCAAGTGATCCTGCTTGGTCTGTATTACCTACTTGTTCCCATGATTAATTACCATCCAAAAATGTTAGTGTTATCCGAATACTTCACTAGCAGTGACTTAATGTTTTCGTCAGATTGTTGCTAAAAACTATTAAATAGCATGGGGCCAAGAACAGTCCCTGTGAAAGTCCACTAGAAACAGCCCCTCCTTCTTCCAATAGGAGTAGTGGAGGCAAACAACCAAACTAGTTTTAAGATGGAGTTTGATACGTTTATTAACAGGATTACTTGATGGTGTTTTCTATGCTAGCAGGGGACCGGACTCCATGACCCAGGAAGTCTCTTCCAGTCCTATGACTTGTTTGCCTGTGGATAATGCTTCCCCATTTACAATTACTTTTTTGGATCTGTCAGTTAACCAGTTTTTAATCCATCTAATATGGATTACATTGGTTTGGTGTAGTTCTTACTCTTTTATCAGAGTGTTATGTCAAAAATCACCTTTATAACCCAAACGTTGTAATCACATCAAAGAACAGCATCAAGTTTGTTTGACATGGCTTATGTTCCATCAAATCATGTCGACTGCCTTTAATTAAACTACTATCTTTTAATTCTTTACCAAGTGCATCCCCTATTAGCCTTTCCATGATTTTGCTTGAGATTGATGTCAGACTAAGCAGTCTAGGTATCAGGTGATCCCACTTACTTGTTTTAAATAGTAGCACACAAGCTTTTTTCCATTCCTCTGGAACTTCCCCCGTTTTCCCAGATTTGTTTGTGATGGTTTCTCAATGTGTCCGGGATTGTGAGTCACCTGATTATCCCCCTTCCTCAGCCAGAGAGAGACTTGCTGGTGCTAAACTGGGTGTCATCTCCCTGACATTCTCAGTCTCTTGACCACTCAGAGTCTCCTCAGGGCTCTGCCACCCCTTACTTTGCCTTGCAGGTTAACACTTGGTGTATTTCAGTCCCTGAGCTCCTCTTCTGAAGTGTCCCCTGGTAGTGTCCAGCCCATGTCACTGGATACGCACAATAACTATTCCCAAGGGAACAGTATTCACACAGCTTCACTGATCAGGTCCGCAGCTTAGGATCAGGTCCTTTATAGCACCATAGCATGGAGATATAGTGAAACAATCATACGTTTATTATCAAAGATTAGGATTTAAGAGATGCTGAGTAAGGTTAATGGAAACAGGAATGGTTACATATGAAATTAAAAAGTATAACCCGCTTCTTGGAGTCTAAACTTAACTTTAACGGCTAAAATCCTTGTCTAAAGCTCACCTAAACTTTTCTCCCAGCATCATCAATCCACGTGGCTGGATCCACTGTTTATGGGTACAAAAGCCCCATCCTTTGTGCGCCCTCCATGATGGACCAAGATGTGTGCTTTTGCCTTCCCCTTATGTTCCCCCAAAGTCAGTGATTTTGTCCCGAGTCAGTAAAACCCTCTAGGGACTGGTCTACATTGAAAACGTACATAGGCGTAGCTATATCTCTCAGGGCTGTGAAAAATCGACACCCCCTGGGAGATAAAGCTGTACCACCAACCAAGCCTCCGGTGTAGACATGTTGACAGACAGATTCTTCTGTCGACTTAGCTACTTGCCTCTTGGGGAGGTGGATTAACTACAGCGATGAGAGAACCCATCTACACTGATGCACTAATGGAGTGGTTTAAGTGGAGACAAAGCCTGTTTTTTGTCTGGGTCCTCTTGAATTCATGATGACTTCATATGTTTCTGTTCTTTATTAGCATTCAGTTCTAACCAGTGATGGGAGGACCGTTGTGAAACTATACAAGGCTTTATTTACATGTAAATTAGCTGGCCATACAAACACCCCTGTGCTGAGAGAGAACCTGTCCCTGCTGGTGACTTAGACCTTTGATACAGAGGCTCAGGCTATATTTTTTGTACATAACTTTTTAAATATCATCAGTACATACATTTCACATTGATATTAATGCGCAGCATGACACCAGCTTTCATTTGATGCCTAACAAGACACTATGTGGGAGTAATTACCGCAAAAGCAGCGTATTAGGTGTAGTGAGTTTGTCAGGCCTATTAGCAGTTGTTGACACAGAGCAGTGAGCCCTTGGCCAGCAGGCACCAATGGGTTTCTGTGTGACATTGTTACAATCTAACAGTAATGACTGAGCGAACTTGGCCGAATCTTTCAATACTTATTGAATGCCGGTGTTCCTGAGCACCCCAGCCGTCAGGCTGACCAAGCACTTGCATGTATATGTTGCACCCATCTAATACATGCCTCCTGGCTGAATCTTTTGTCAGAGGACATTCCTGAAGTCTCAAGCTCAGGTAAGGAAATCTCCCCGTGTGGTCATCTCCCCCACAATCCCATGTAACTCGTCCTGCTTTGCTATGCCAGGCCTGTTAGTGTGAGGTTCCTAAGTCACCTTATGCCTGTGTTGTGAATTAGAGCAGCTGAAGAGCTACTCTCACTGGGAGTCATACAACGAGCACCCCGATGGCCTCTTCCGTCTCTCACTACACCTATCCTGTGCCAGGTAGATCCTCGCCACAAGAGAGAATCTACCCCCCTATATAGCCACTGCCCTTAGATGGGAACTACACTCACCTGGTGGAATAGTACATTTTTCTGCTGTTCCAATCGGTGCAAACGCTGTAAAACACAAAACACGAGTCTCCCTCAGCCTATTAATAGAAAGACATAGTTTGCGGCAGCAGGCTTTTTTTGTTCACTAGGACTTTATTATAAAATCACCGTTTCACTATGATTCACAGCCAAGGGTAGCAGTCTCCAAAGCTCCTGAACTGTGTACACTGATACATACAGCCTGGACCCTGTTTATTGCTTGTGTAGCAGAGTGAGTGGCTAAGAAGTTTGATATGAATAACGTGCAAGATAAAGACATACTTATGAATCAAAATGAGAGGGACCCCTGGTCTCAATACAGCAGAAAATCTTCTGTAAGAAATAAGATTAGGGAACTGAATGTTTTTTTCACTATGCTTCTTGGGTTTTGGTGGATTCTCTCTCTAATTCTAGAGCGAGAAGTCAAATATTCTTAATTCATGTCTACACTTAAAAGTTACATTGAACCAGCTATGTCACACCCCCTGAGCGATATATTAGCTGATCTAATCCCTGGTAGGAAGAATTCTTCTGTCAACCTAGCCACTGCCTCTCAGGGAGGTGGATTAATTACAGCAATGGGAGAACATCTGTTGTTGTAGCGAGTGTCTACACTGAAGCGCTGGCAACTGTGCTGCTGCAGTGGTTTAAGTGTAGACATAGCTTTAGTCTCAGTATAACACAAATTGCAGACTAATTTAGCACAAAGTATTCAGGGATATTGTAAGGTCTCAGGGTAAGGTTATGTCATCTGATTTGCCTGTAAAGCACCAAGCACACCTGTGGCACCATAATACTAATCATTGATTTATTTTTGTGTAAAGAGTTAAAAAAAGAAGAGATACCTATATTGGGTGCTAGACACTGAACACTCAATTCATACTACAGCCTAGCCCCAGCAACATGAAACAAACAATCAGACAGGAACTTGCCAGCCAGCAACTCACAGAAAAGTGCCTTGCCACCCCTTCTTTGTAAGAGGAGCATACTCTCTGCCCTCTCCAGCAACTCTGGTAAACTGATGTCTTTTGCAGCCTACCCAGCACAGTATTAGTAATGCAAACTGGTGTCTAAAGTGGCCCTTAAAGTTTACTTCAGTGTTTCTCAACCTATTTACCATGGGGGGGGGGGCGCATATGCAGCTCTGTCTGTGTTATGTGAGCTACATCCACACAATATATATATATATATATATATACATATACTACCTGTGTATGGGCTTGAAGATGTCACATGGGCCACAGCTGTGTGCTGATTGGGTGCAGGTGGCCTGTGGGCCACAGGTTGAGAACCACTGGTTTACTTAAAAGAAGTCCCTGCTCCTGCTAATGTTCATGTGTATAGTGAGGACGCTTGCACTAATGTTATAACATGGTTCCACGTTGGTAACTGAATGCCTTGCAGGATGGGGTGGGCAGTGCTAATGTGCTTTTAGATGCTCCAGAGATATCATACCATACAACATCTCATGTGTAGCAATCTCAGGCATTCCTGCCCGAAGTATTCAAAATCTATTTGAAAATTAGATGCAATGAATGTGTATGACAAGTGTGCTTATTCCTGAACCAGTGATGTCAACAGAAGGTTGCCTCTAGCTTCAGTGGGTGGAAGATCAGGCCCAATTAGCTCCTGCCACGACATGGTAGCTACAGCGCAAATTGATGATTCCTGTTACAACACACTGACATTTGCAATAATAACAATTAAGTAAATTACCATTATTATAAGCTTCTTTTTAATATTAAAGAATTCATGAATTGGGAAGATGGATCTGGTAGTTCAGAACATCTTTTTCCAAATCCCTCAGCTTTAAAGCAAGTTGTTCTGCTGGATTTAGTGCAACAAATTGTCCTGAAACATGCACAGGCTTTTGCCAAGCGCCTTCCATTGGATTTTAAATCCAGGACGGCCTTCTGAAAATTAACTTTCCCAGTGATCTTTATACATGATGTATGTTTAATTCACACTCTCACTTCAGGGGAAGTTAATGTAATAGCATCATTCTGCACCTTTCAGTTTAACTACTGACCAGTAATGACATACTGTTTAAAAGGATTGTAGCGCCACCCTGTTTTAAAACTGCAGTACTGTAAAGAGATTACTCAGTGATGTCAAAAAGACTTGTGTGTTACTCCTGAAGAGATCAAACCAAAAAAGTCATCTTAAATATGTCTGATTTTTTTTTCCAGTGAGTTCTCTAATGCAACATCAACATGGTGAGTTTCTTTCTTTTCACATTTCATGCCAAAAATTGCCTTTTAAAATGTTCACAAAAATATAGTAGCAGCATGTTTGAGTCACAGATCGGAAGACTGCCACTAGTTCTCATCATTGCTTCTATGAGCTGGCACAATGACGTATAGATACTTTAAAGGTGCTGAATGTTGACCAGGCATGTATGCCTGTTCTTGGAGTGTATTCTGAAAGGGATGATGCCAGTTAGCTACTGATCCAGATTGTAGATTTTGTTTTTTAAAAAAGATTGAAGGTTTTATTTTAATTTCATAATTTTAAATTCAAAAGGGGATTGGGGGGGGGGGATGGGAGGTATTTTAAAATTTCCATGAAGTGTAACTTTTTAATAATTGTAAATGAAAGAGCCAGCGAGATTGATTAGATATAACCACACAGAATTGAAACTGAGCAGGCTAGTTTCACTGTCCAAGCTTAATTGGGGAAGGAAAAAAGCATAAATGGTGCTAAGTAAACCAGATTTTTAAAGTTATTTCAGTTTTACGGAGTATAGTGTTCTGTTAGTGGCTTTGTAGAGATGACTTTTATATTGATGATGTCCCTTTAAGAAGTTAAATCTAATCTCCAGTTTCAGATGTCATATTTGAAATCAGTTATCAACTGCAAAGGTTGCAAGCGACCACAAGTATTGTTCAAATGGCAAGTCAGGAACATTCCCTCCACTGTTCTTGCAAAACAAACATTAGGTTGCACAACTGTGCCCTCAAGAGAGAAATGTTGCTTACAGTTACAGCTTCTGTTCTTCCTGGTCAGGAGCAGAGGGCCAAGAATATTCACAGACTTCTGTCTTCTTCTTGACTCTAGCTCCCCAAAAGCGTCGAGAGTGGCACTGAAGATTGTGACCCCTATCATCATAACTGTTTTTGTCCTGGCATTATATCTGCATGCCCAGCAGGTGGAATCTACAGCAAGGCTCGACTTCCTTTGGAAACTGCAGGTGGGTGGGTGCTGTATGTGTTTGATTAATGCACTGAGCTTGTGTTTCATAATGCAAAACTATTGCGTTACAGTGATGGACAGTGTGATCAAATCCCCATGAATTCGAGCTGGACATTGCCTTCAATCCAATAGACCAATAATGCTCTTCTCTTCTGTAGCATCTTTCATTCAAGGGTCTTAAAGCATTTGATGTACTTATCTACAGGGATGCTACGATACTTTATTGAGATAAGCCTTATCCCCGTTTTACAGCTGGCTAAACTGAGGCACAGGCAGGTTAGGCCACTTGCCAAAGGTCACGTAGCAAGGCACCGTTTGTTTTCTTTAACCATGCTGCTGAATTCTGAAATCAGAGGCAGGCAGCAGAAAGAGTCTGTACAGCTTTCAAAAGTTATCAGACACCTATGCTTCTTTTAGCCCTTGATCTCTATGTAAACAAACACAGAAACCACCTCTGAAATATAAGCAGAAACTAAGTTGGGTAGACTTTAGTTTGCAGCTTTCAGAGGTATGGTTGTCGGAGTTTGGGTATATTAACATATTTAGAGCCTATGAATGTTTTATGGTTTAATTTTTTTTAAAAGGCAGGACAATTTTACAATCCCTAGTAACACAGCTGAGCCAGTCAGGATAATAACCAAGGTAAATCCATCAGGGTACAAGATGAATGAATGTTTGAAGAATTCACAGTGGAGTTTTCAACTTTGCTGTCACATAAAGCATTGGAGCTGGCTAGATGCTTTATAGTTTTTTCCCTTTTTCAGTCAAATAGTGGACTCCTGCTACCAGACTAAATGGATTAAAATTCACATAGCAAGATATCACACTAATAATAATAGGATATTTACATAGTGCCACATATAGCTTCAAACCTCTGTACAAGCATTAACTAATTAGTGCTCCCTTGGGAGGTAGGTAAATATTATTACCTCAAGTTTACAAATGAAGAAACAAAAGAGAGGTGAGGGGACGTGCCCATGGCTGCTCCACGATTCAGAACAGAGCCGAGTTTAGTATTCAGGATTCCCATCCTGTGCTCAGTCCTTCGATCATGTTGCTTCTCCAGATGGATCAAAGCGTTTTCCATGCAGGAAAGCAGACCCAGTTGGCCCTTGTAGATTCAATGTTCTTGTGTTTCATGTCAGACCTGGAAATATCACATTCCAGAAGTGGCCTTATTTGTATAAATCAGGTTCATAGTGTCAGGAGGCCATCGCTGAAGTCCTGGTTTCTAGAGGAGTGAAAGCACACATGTACCTGGGACAGCTGTTTGGTGTTGCTGTGAGCAGGGCAGTTCTGTGGTTATTGTGTATTAGCCACATGATTCACACTTGCTACCTGTACAGATTTCCTTCTTTCCTTCTTTCCTTTTGTAATTTTTCAAGGGAATGGGGAGGGAAGAAAGCAATTACCGGATGGTCATGATGGAAGAGGCACAATATATACAGGTCTGATGCCGTTCTCACAGGAGCATCTCCAGTGAAATCAGTGTTCAATGACTGCAAAGCTGGTACTAATTAGGTCTACAAGGAGAACTCAGAAAGATTATCTGTGAAGTCTGAGTCATATAGTGAGCTTATACTCTTATTTTATTGTATCCGCCTCGTCTTATGAAAGTACATCCATCCAACAGCTTCCATTTCATCTAAATAATACTCCAAAAATCCATTTATGCTGGGCCGATATCCAGAAACTAACACCCCTCCTCAACCTGCAAACTCTTTCAACCCAATCTCCCATCCATTCAAACATACTCCTCCTCTTCTGAAAATACCTGGGAAAGCAGGTAGACTTTGCAGACTGACCTGAAGGTCATGTATTCCAGAATCTGGCTGGCCAGCACAGGGTGGGCTGGGCATTGCACTCCTGTGGTGAAGATCTCTCTTATAATACAGTAATTGTTAACAGGTTCGCTGAATGTAGACCAGACCAGAGCTATAGACTAGCTTGATTTTGTGTAAGCTCAATTGTAATTACATTTCATGAGCATCATATGTATTGGCACACCTCATGCAAACTGAGTTTCCTTTTGTTTAGTTGAGTAATGAGCTTTTGTGAGGGGGATTACATTGCAATATCACTTCTGCAGTCAGACTTGGAAGGAGATATCCTGGCAATGTACTCTTGAGGCACTGTGCAGATGGTTAGGAGGAAACCCACACAGTTCAGTACTGTTAATGTTTTGGATCTGTATGCAATAAGATGGAGACAGGCTTTGGAGCAAACCAAACAACTTGGTTTCACACACACCCACCCCTACTACTCCCCCTCTGGCCTCCCCAGAACAGGCCTCCTTCTGCTATCCCTCCCTGCACACCCACTCCTGGTACCCCGTGTAAACATCCCTGAGCTTCCTCCACTTCCATCTCCTTGCACAGGCCTCTCAGCCATACAGCTCCAGCATCTCCTGCCCCCTCCCCACACCCCACCGTTCTGGCATTCCTCCCCACCCCCGTCCTTCTCCCCTCCCGTATACCAGTGATAGAATTTTACACTGACCTTTGTGCGGCTGTAAATAACTACCGAAGGGGCAGGACAGCTTGTCTTTAAAGATTTTCAAGGTCTGGATTGCCCTAGGACAAAGGGTACAATCCTGTGAGGTGCTGATTCCACTCTGGCCCTATTGAAATGATCTCCTTGTGGGAGCTGAGCAGCCTCAAAAACAGAGCAAATGTTTACACCAAGTATGACCATGTTTCTAAAGTGTATTAATGTTCTGCTCTTTGGTTCTGTGAGCTCATTTGCAGTTCTCTCTCCTCCCAAGTAGTAACTAGAATGGCCAGCACGACTCTCTCTTTATCTTTTCTCAACTAGGCCACTGAAGAGAAAGAGGAGATGGAGGAGCTACAGGCCTACAATAGACGCCTCCTCCACAACATCTTGCCCAAGGATGTGGCAGCCCATTTCCTGGCACAAGAGCGGCGAAACGATGAGCTGTATTACCAGTCCTGTGAGTGCGTGGCTGTGATGTTTGCCTCCATCAGCAACTTTTCAGAGTTCTACGTGGAGTTAGAGGCAAACAACGAAGGGGTGGAATGTCTGAGGCTCCTCAACGAAATTATTGCAGACTTTGATGAAGTGAGTGAGACGCTATCCAGACTTTTAATCTTGCTAGAGTTCTACTGACAGAGCAAACAGAATCAGTTCAACCCTTCCCTCATGAGAAGGAAGTCAGCCAGCAATGGGACAAGTCCAGTCGTCATCACACACATTCTCAGTCTTTAACCTGTTTTAGTTTATAGTCACTTTCTTTTCCGTACCCTCTTCTACAGCACCAAATAATTTCCCTTCTGTTGGGCACAGACGCTCCCTGAGTTATGCAAACCCAACTTACGGAAAAATTTCCGTAAGCTTCCCCCCCCCCCAATAATTTTTGGAAATACGTTCCTGACTTATGCAGAATTCAACTTATGCAAGGTGTTTCGGAATGGAATTCTTGCTTAAGTCGTAGAACTTCTGTATTGCATATTGTTACCTGGCTGGAGCTCCATGGACTCTGACCACATCCTCTCTGAGTCATGGACACACTTGATACAATTTTTCATAGTGGATGTGCCGTGCCAAACTGGATTGCTGTAAGGATGAATTGAACAGCATCTATTCGTTTGCATCAAGTCTTATTCAGTAACTTTGCTCTCTTTCTGTGAAACAGATAATAAGTGAGGACCAATTCCGTCAGCTGGAGAAGATCAAAACCATTGGCAGTACATACATGGCTGCTTCAGGCCTCAATGACTCTACTTATGACAAGGTGGGAAAATCACACATCAAAGCTCTGGCTGACTTTGCCATGAGGTTAATGGACCAAATGAAGTACATTAATGAGCATTCGTTCAACAACTTCCAGATGAAAATAGGTAAAGTATTTGGAGGTTACAGAATTAATTTTTACTGATGTTCATTCCAACCTGGCCACTTCATCTAGAGTTAAAAGTGCAGCTTAATTTATATTTAAAACCTGCAAGTTCGCTGGTTCCAATGAATCCAGCCTGTGATGACAGAAAACTAGTTATGATGCTTTTCTTTGGTCCATATAAAATGGTGTCTGTCCAGTTCTTTGAGGACAAGTGTCCACATTATGAAAAGCACCACTAGAATTGGCACTAATAGGGAAGTAACATTGGCAGCAGCAAGGCCAAAGATTGAATAGTCACAGAGGCTCTTTCTGTGTAAAGGTTGAGGCATGCTGGCATCTGGGCAATACTGGGAATCTTTCATTGTTGCTGCCCCTGATACACCTGCTATATAGACACAGATTTCAGTCTCAAGGCCTGTCATTTTATCACCTGACTTGGACATTAAATTTCCATTAAAAAATAGGAGAAGTCATGAGAAGAAACGTGATATTTAGGCTGGGGACATCATCAGGACTCTGTATCATCACGTAGAAGACCCCGTTCTTCCCTGTGGCTTATACGTCTCCCAGTCTTCCCACAGCTTTAAAAAACATTATTGCACAGCTGGAAGGTTTTATGGATTATTTCTGGATTTAGAAAGGGAAATGCCTAGCCCAGGAACATTCATATATGTGCCTGATGAACAGCCTGCTCACATGACTCCTAAGTGATGGACCTGAAGCACTGGGATTTCTTTTCTGTTCCTAGGGTTAAATATTGGTCCTGTGGTAGCTGGGGTGATAGGCGCACGCAAACCTCAATATGACATCTGGGGAAACACAGTCAACGTAGCCAGTCGAATGGACAGTACAGGTGTTCCTGACAGAATTCAGGTGAGTTTTAATTAACATAAAACATATCATGTATCTCATTTCATCACTTTATGCCAAACGTTTAGACAGTAGGGTGAGAGAGGTGAACTAGCACAGTATTGGGAGCCTGGAATCCTAAGTTCTGATCCTGAATCCTGTGGTCTTGAGACAATTCATTCATTTCTCTGTCTTTCTGTTGGGGGTTAGTATGCTGTAGGGATGTTGTGAAGGTTAACGTTAAAGCACTGGGGGAAGTGATATTAGGAGGCAAATTCTTTATTGTTGAGCCCCATGCAACTAGATAATATGTTAACACCTATTGGAAAAGATGGCATCCAATGAAGTAGGATATGGCTATATTTCTGTTGCCACACAACCTCACTGCTAAAGAACAAGGAGAATCTTAGAGTTATTTTGGTTTACTAGGACTTGCCTCACAAATTTGTTTCTGTGAATACTGTTATCTGTTGTAAGCAGCATTTTCCACAAACTATAATGTCCTTAATTTTCTCTGTCACAATGATGCCCTGTATTCTGTGAAGACACATATATACACTCTTTCTTCAGAACTGTAGAAGGATTTCAGACAGGCAGGGGGTGAGGACATTTCCCTAGAGAAGCGGAGAGAAAGAGTAGTTTTAAGGTTAATGCAATCTTTCTTATTCTAATCAAGGTCCGTGTTCAGTGTTCAAAGAGAGTGACCTTTCCAGCAATTCATTTCCATTGTCACATGGCACATACAGTTCTGTTTTCTCTAAAGAGTTGAAGCCACTGTTGTGTATCATCATTCCTCAGTACCATACTGCAGAGGTATAAAAGTAATAAGAGTAAATGATGCAAAATCCAAGTGAAGATTTTTGTGCTTTTTTCCAGTTAAACTGAGAGTTAACTGGACGACTATTTATTAAAACTTTTCTACCTAAGAATATCCATGAGCAGTTTTCTCTCTAGACTAGTGACTTTCCAGCCCTATGAAGGTAGAAGTGGAAACATTTAAAGCCAGAGAACAGAGCATGAGAAAATGCTGTAAGGAAAAATTGAGCAGAGTCTGTAGTAGACCAGATCTTAACAGGACTTTGTCAGAGCTGTTTTTTCAAAGTGACCATATTTTAATGAGCTGCATTGTGAGCTAGTAAATACACGGGTATGCCATATATACAACACGACAGTCAAGGAAAAAAGGAGAGTTCAGGAAATTATCAGACTCTTTGCCCACACTGATAGTTAACACAATGAGTGCAGGTAGATTTCCGGCTCTATCAGGCAATGGAAGATCAGTGGACTGTTGCAAGAGGATGATTGGATCAGCTCTTCTGTGCACAAATGTCAGGTGATAGGCCCTAAACTGAAAGGATTTGGGGCTAGCTTTTCAGAGGTAGCTAAGTGTCTAGTGGGATTTTCAAAAGAGCCTAAGCAGGCTAGAGGTCTAATTCCCAATGAGTTTGGTGCCCAAACTGCTTCTTTAGGCAACTAAATATCTTTGAAAATTTGGCCCCTTTCCCCTTGAAAATGTTTGTCTATGTAGTAAATGGTTATATTTGAATGGCAGCTGCCTTAAGCCACGGCATGAAACAGGATAGTGCCCGAACAATCCTTGTCGTCTTTTCACCCAATTTGATCACCAAGTGTGTTTCCAGTTTGATTGTTTGCAGCTTTCTGAGAAATGACATGAGTCATGTGTTATCCATCTAACCTATTTAAGGGCTTACTTCATAGGGTCCACAATTTAAATGGATTTCTAACCTACTTCCCTAACAGCACCCTACTTCCACAGGAATACAGCCAAGCATTTCACTTGGGTTCTAGATGCAGTAGCTTAGTACTATGACTAAGGCTACGAATTTGTCACAGAGGTCACTGATTCTGTGATTTTTTTGGGGACCTCCATGAGTTCTTCTGGGACAGGGCTATGGAGCAGAAGCAGCTGCTCCCAGAACAGTTGGCTGGCAGCCAGCCCTGAAGCAGTGGCCCCTGGAACAACTGGCAGCAGCTGGCTCTGAGCCCACTGGAGCAGCAGCCAGGATAGGGGCTGCCTGAACAGCTGACCAGCAGTCAGTCCCGGTGCCTCCAAACAGCTGGCCAGCCCCAGGCCGGTCAGAGCAGCAGTTGGGGTTGGGTCAGTCCCCCAGGGCTGGAGCGACAATGGTCAGCACCTGCCACAGGAGCAGCTGCAAGCCTAGGGATTTTTGTTGATTACTTTTACTAAAAATACCTGTGACAGAATCTTAACTTTGACTATGACTTACCTTTTTCATATTGTGACTGCGCCCCACGCCCTTAATGTAAGCAGGTACTGGAGACATGAAATGGGGTATTTCCTTCCCCCCCTTTCTGGGACCATGACCCAGCACTTCACCTGGGTTCTAGAAGCAAGCTTATAACTGTGACTTACCTTATTCATATTTCCCTTGTAGCCTGCCACCCCCAAGCAAATCAACTTCAGCAGAATACTGGCTCCATGAAGTGGAATTGCTAGTAATTTCTTTCCTCCCCAACCCTAGCATCATGACCTTCAGCTGGAGAGCAGCTGATGTCCCCAATATGACCTTGAAAATCATTGTTTGCAGCTTGTAGCAGTTCCGTAACTTGTGCTGGCCACCTTCCTATAAACTGGTTGATACGAGTAACAGAATTTTAACAAAACAAAATATTACACCCAAAATTAATTGCATGTGTGGATTACGTGGCTGAAGAGAAATGGTGTAGAGGTGGGGGCGAGCAAGTTTACTGGTTCTGCTATCGCTTCTAATCTATTGTCTCTCTACAGGTGACCACAGACATGTACCAGGTTTTAGCAGCCAACGGCTATCAGCTGGAATGTCGAGGGGTGGTTAAGGTAAAAGGTAAAGGAGAAATGACCACCTACTTCCTAAACGAAGGGCCGCCGATCAGTTAGCAGCAACCATGGCACAACTTTAAAAATGGCATTTGCACGGAGAAGAATTGCTGTTTAGCTGTGGACCCAAAAGTACAGCGCAGTTGCATTTCTTCATGCAAACAACTTTAGAGCATGGTTCTGACAAGCAAACGAACTTTAGCCACATGCCATGCAGTGCAGAAGAAAGAAAACACTGTGGAGTAATTCCCAGTGGAGTGCTAAATCGACCAAAGATGCATCTCTGTGGAATTCCCAGATAAAAGAAATGAATTTGGGCTTTGAAAATGAAGCTGCTGCACAGGACATAAAGATATTTAAATATTTATTGAAGCTACACAAAATTTTACTGGGTTGAAGGAATGTATGATTCACTACAAAGCATTATTTAGGAAAGGATTTGCACTCCTATAATATTTCTGTTCCATACGGTCAGCTCTTTCAAGTGTACCCCTATTCTTTTATTAGCTGTTTGATAGGCTTTCAAAATTAAAAGTGACCCCCACTGTTCTACACAAAAGGCCTTTCAGAACAGCATCAGTAATGTTTTTAGGTTGAAAAAGACAGCTTGCCCTATAAAACTGTCCCCTTTCTCTTACATGGCTAACAGCCTACTCTTCTGAATAGGATTGGTACACCTAAGATCAAGATGAGGAAACATGGCTCTGCAAACATATTTATTAAATGAAAGTCTTCTGTGCTCTTCTTTGGTATATATATATATCAGTTTACACATGAAAGACTAGATGAAAACAAGAGACAGACACTTTCGGGGGAACCCCCCCGCCAACTTTCTTGTTTTTGTATTTTTTATTTTGTAATATTGAAAACATGGAGATCTAACAGATATACCAAATTCTATATTTTGTAAATTATATATATTAGGAAAAAAGTCTGTCCACACCAGCGTGTGGTGGGTTGTGTATATATAACCTGCAGAACTATGTAACATTCCGTGCATTATTCTCTGAATACAGACTTGGCAGTTTTCAGATTAAGAGTAAACAATCAAACAACAGTTGATGAGGTTGCAGGCCGAGTCAGATGCATTTTTAAGTGAAAATTCAGAAAACCCTACAGAAGAGAAAAAATCAAGTACAATAATCATTACAAACAACTGTTCATTTCAGGATTCAAGATGCGGTTGGAGGTGATAGAGTGCAGCGAATGGAAGTAGGATGCATGATAAATAACTGCGCTCTTGAGAATATCAGACAAGGCTAACAGGGAAGAGCACTAAGCAAATTTCATCTGAAGGTAGCAAAAACTCTGTCACACTGGAACAAAAATAAGATCATTTTAACAATTCCTTTAAAATTGTTATTTTCTCACAGCAGCTATTAATAGAATCCTGATAATACAAAAAAGTGTCCAAGATACTTGAAGTGCCATTTGCCTTTACAAAGAACTATGTACTGCACTGCCAGGTTGACTAGCTTGTAGCAAACATTTAATTAAATTAATGATTCACAGCTATTTTAAGAGTTAGGTGATTCTGTCTTTTAAAAAAAAAGACAGATGGATCATCTGTATGTGGATTCAAGAGATCTTTAAATAGAGTGACACCAATATCATGTTGGACATATCCTCTGACTAGAGGGTGGGGTATATGAATAATTCATTATGATTTATGTACCTTTTTTAGCTTGTAAAAATTAAACCCTTGCTATTTTATTTTTTAAAAAGCATTTTAAAGCCCTATTTTTTATATTCTATGAGGGGAGAGTTTTGATACTGAATTTGGCTATCACTCAAATATTTTGACATTCAGTAAAGTTCTTTTCAACTCTTCTCAGGGCAAAAATTACTGTATTAACTTAACGATTGCACTATAGTGATGATTTATAAAGTAAGTATTTCACTTTATTTTTTACAACAAGAGTAAGTTAAAATGCATGGGCCTGTTCTAATTAATTTACCATGTTGCTTAGCATTCAGCCATTTAAACTTGAGCTTAAATGGCACCCCTGTTATCCTTCCTTTTCCCCTTTAATAGGCCACAGCTTGAAAAAGTATAGTATATTGACTTCTGTAAAACTGCCAAGTCTGCCCTTGTACTATACTTTTGCTGCTTTGCATTTTCTGATTTGCAAAATTCTTTTGTTACATGGCACAATGACCACTCCCTTCCCTCTCCCCCATCCCTTTCTACCACTCACTGGGTTTTATCATCTTCATCATGTACATTCATTTTTAGGTTTGCTTTCTACTTTACTAAAGTCTGTATTCTTAACTTTTGATCAGGCTGCTGCTCCACCTTGCACAGCTGTGTTGTCAATGATATTTCAAGTCCCAAGTATCTCTGACTGTGATTGTTGACAGTGTGTCATGATCATTTCAAGGGGTATACACTCTCTTTATTTTAGCTCCTATAAAAATTGATACCATTATGATTTCCCATGGAAATTGAAATCTATTTAAATAATTTAACTATATTAAACACTGTTTCACTGGTAACATGGCTTCGTTCTATGTTTTATTTAAGCTCTAGCTGGCTCGTGAAAAGACATTTGTGCATCAGATGATAATTATGCACAAGTTTTAGATTTTCCATATTTAAATGTAATGTAACTGATGTGTTCTGTACAGAAAACCTAGAACTGTGTTTGAATGAAGTTTTGTGACCAGTTACACAATCCAGGTTATCTGCTGTGAGACTATTTAAGCACAGATCCCCTTAGCACTTATTTGTACTATGAACGTCCCACTATATGTGTGTGCTGTGTATTGAGGAACCACCTAAGGTAAATTTGAGCCAATATCAGAAAGCCTGGTTATATCTGGCATATTTAAATAAATGCTAGTAACTCATCTTACTTTGAAATAGCTACTCTACCTACAATGCTACCGTTTTGCTGCACAAGGTTTATTTGCTACTACATTCAAAGATAACTTGTGTGATGTACAACGCAATTTTAAGAACAGAGCTGTTAGCATGCCTAGGCATTAGAAGGATGAGGCACTTTTGTATAGGGGTTCAAGCTATACCTCCTAGAACTGAGAGCAAGGTTGACGTAAATGCCACATTCTGTTACAATGCAACTCCCCAGGACAATTGGAAGGGGACCCAGTTCTTGTCAAAATAACCCCTCATAGCTAGATTCACAAAGAGCTTTAAGCACAGAAGTATTCATACGCAACATGTAGGCACCACTGCTGTCGATGGCTGTATTGCTGCTAGTAGACATGAGCCAAGCCATGTAAGTGCTGCTGCTGCCCCACAGCTAATGAGCTTTTACACTTTGAATAATTAAATATTTACTGGAGCAAGGCCTTGAACCTGAGGCTGTCTACACCACCATTTGAGTTGATGTAACTCACACCCGAGCTGGTGTGGACAGCGCCACGTCACAGGAAAGCGTCTCCAGCCCCTGCCAGTGGGAGTAGTTAAGCTGACTGGAGAGCTCTCTCCCGGCAGTTCAGAGTGGCTACATAAGAGAGCTTACCATGTAGCCAGGCCCTGTCTCTCCCTGTGCATGGTGTGGGGGAACCTGGTGATTTCAGCTTGGTGTCAGGGCCCCTAGGACTTAGGTACAGCAACCCTGGAGTTCATAATATATCTCAAAATATTAAATAAGCTGATTTACAGGTACAATTTTTCAAGCACTAACTGGTCAGGCCCTAGTATTACTGAAAAGGGAGCATCGATTTAGACTGACTAAGCACCTAACATATCATTGATAGTAGGTTTTTTAAACTGAGTTTACTCTTTGTTCAGAGAAAACAAGGACAATTAACAAAAATCAACAAAAACCATTATGAATAAATTGAAATCACCTCTATTTCCTTTTGGTTATAGAATTCCTCCTATTGCCCTGCCAGAGTAAAGATATCTGGAATCTTGTACTATTTGTAAGGGGGGGAGAGAGGAGAGGAAGAATGCTTTAGACTAGAAACCTACAATCAGTACTGTACTTGCTACATCTCCCCAGAATATGAATTTCCCTTTTTTAACTCTCAGAGGTATACAATATTGCCATCTGCTGGAAACAAACTATTTTACACTTTGGGCAATCCACTATGTTAACACCACTTTTCTTTAACCAACCAAAACTAAACATAGCATCATAAAACTCAGAGATGAGAGAGATGCAGGGGCTAGATCTAATCCAACAGCATGTTAGAATTTCCTAAGGAGAGGGCATGCCGTATCCAACATTTACCTGCTTCTATAATTTCTCTCACCTCAAGTGACCAAAACCAACTGAAGGAAACCAAAAAACCCATCTCACTTTTTTCTAGCCAACTCGTTAGACAAGAGTGAGTTTTTTTGTAACGGGAACAGTTCATAGCTCAGTTGTGATGACTTAATTCCCTGCTAAGCTCGCGTGTTTCAGCTTTAAAGTGATTTCTGTGCATTAATTCACAGATGAGCAGAGCTAGAAAAGGTCCAGTTAGACCCCAAATTCCAAGATAATCTTACTGCCATGCATGACTCTTCCCTTTTGTCTATGTACCCGGGTGTTTTGTCCCGCCTAATGTTTGTAGGCCAAGAAACAGAGCTTCCACCACTTCTCCTGGAAGGACATTCTCCAGCCTAACCCATCTCATTGTCAGGAAGTTTTTCCTTGTCTTAATTTTGTCCCATCATGAGTAATTATATCCGCTCAACAGATTATCCAATCTCTCTTACACTTAACAATGGGGTCAATGGAGCTGCGTAAATGAGGAATACAATTTCATGTGTAAAACCCCTGTAAAATCACTTAGAAATGCTGAAGTTTACAGATTCCTTTTGTCTCAGTGCTGCAGACGGATCCACACAAACAGACCCATATTGAAATTACTAGGGATTCTAGAGGCAGATTCTTGTGCCCTTATGGATCTAATTGCAGGATCAGAGTACAACTGGGGCTTTCTTCCACCAGCACTTTAAAAAAAAAAAAAAGTAAAATGCCTCTGCAACACATTCAATTATGCAAAACCACTAATACTACAAGCATTAACACAACACGCATTTTTACAATGGGTGGCTGATGCACGTAGCTTTCCTGCTGTTACTGTCTTCCCAAGTGTCAAGCCAAAAGAGCATATGCTTAGGGCTTGGCTACACTCAAATCTCCAAAGTGCTGCCGCGGGAGCGCTCCCGTGGCGGCGCTTTGAAGTGCGAGTGTGGTCATGGCGGCAGCGCTGGAGAGAGCTCTCCCAGTGCTGCAGGTACTCCACCTCCCCATGAGGATTAGCTTGCAGCGCTGGGAGCTGAGCTCCCAGTGCTGGGGCACTGTTTACACTGGCACTTTGCTGCGCTCAGGGGTGTGTTTTTTTCATACCCGTGAACAAGAAAGTTGCAACGCTGTAAAGCGCCAGTGTAGCCAAGGCCTGAGTGTTTGTAAATGGTAATGCATTTCTACTTATTACTTAATCTGGGATTCAAAAAGGCAATTCATGTGGTGGGGTGGGTGTGAGAGAACCCTAAACAGATGTCATTGCTTCTTTGCTAAAAAAACTACTAATTATTAAAGATACGGCAATGG
This sequence comes from Chelonoidis abingdonii, assembly GCF_003597395.2. Classification (NCBI taxonomy): domain Eukaryota; kingdom Metazoa; phylum Chordata; order Testudines; family Testudinidae; genus Chelonoidis; species Chelonoidis abingdonii. The sequence continues at coordinate 70,499,212 of NC_133778.1, forward strand.
GTATTGAATAACCTTACCATTTAAATATAACCTGACAGACTTTAAAACAATAGTGTTCTACCTCCAGTCAGCCATTTGATGCAGAGAAAATGAGTTCTTTAGGACAAAAAAGTGATTGGCTTGAACCTGCTACATTACCAACTACATACTCAAACTGCCAAAGAAACGTCCAGACCCAAAAACTGTATTTTCCGAAAGACTTTGATATTATTCTACATTTTAAAATGCACCTTTAGGTAGTTAACCCACCAAAGATTGCTAGAAAAAACACAAAATAGAGAGGGCTGGTTACTGTTCAGTGCCTGGGAAAAGGTTGGTTGCTGGAGAGAAAAGAAAAAAACAAACAAAAAAGCTAACCCGCTGAAGGGGAAATTCTTAAAAGTTTCACATTTCTACTCAGGTATTTAAAAAATAAATGAAAAACAGACCACACAATACCATGAAAGGCGTCAGGATTTTTAGGTCAGAAAACACACAGGGAAACAACAAAAACAACACAGTGTGTGTTTTAAAAAGCTATAGTGAGGCATGTGAACATTCCTAATTAATCAAATTTGAACAGACTCATGTTTTTACATACGCTGGATCCAGTCTGCCTCAGAGCTTAACCTCTAACAGGATGCTGAGTGGCCTCAGCTTCCACTGATGTCCCCCTGAATGCACCCAGCACCTATCAGAACCAGGCGCTTTTCATTGCGCAACTTCAATTCTAATCAGACTTGGACTGTAACCAGTACAGAATCTGTCCTCATGAACCTGATTCAACATCTAGTGAAGTCAACGGAAAGTCTCCTGTTGACTTCAGTGAGTACTGGATGAGGTCCAGTGGGCACAATCCTGGCCCAACTAAATCAAGGGAAATTTTGCCATTGACTTCAGTGGGTCAGGATTTCACCCCATAATGGGACACAAAGGGTGCGTTTTCCAAAACCCTGCACAGAAAAAGTTCAAATATTCTAACTACCCACATGAAGTTTGTGCACAAAAACAGTTCTGAACATCTAATATGTATTACTAGCTTCCATGTTTAGTAGTGAATTTGTGAAGAACTGTCAGCTGGAGAGTAGACATTATCTCTTCACCGTAAATTGTGATTTTTCTCAGCAAGCAGAGTTAAATCTGTCTGACAGTTGTATTTTCTCATTACATCTGTTAAATCAGCAGTTTGTTTAATGCCACTAGTAACAGTAATGCAATAATGGCTCTAAATGTTACAGCAAGGGAAAGAATGCTTTGAAAAGCAGGGGTAAGGGAAGATGATTAAAAGGAAAAACAGACCTCTCAGACTGATACATGAGCAGCCACTGACAGGGCAGAAAAGCTACATCTGCATAAGATGGAAGACTGGAAGAAAGAGGTACTTCAGTGTATATTCCTAGTATCACACCTGAGGTGAAATGAGTAGCGGTAAAAGAACTATTTTAGACCTTCCAACAGGGCAGGTTTATAATGCTAATTGTTGTTTAGTTTCCTGACTGTCATAATGATAATAAGCTAAAAGCATTATCTTTGCAAACAGTTTAACTCATTAACTGCAGAAGTTACAAATACCAAGCCCAATCCCGCAACCCATGTTCACGTAAGTGTTCAGTACACATGCTAGTATTCCCATTGACTTCCATTGGGCTGCTTCCATAAGTAACCCCTACAATTACTTCTTCATTATCTCTTCTTTTTCCTAACAAGAAGCAACTCCTTGGTCCAATTTCCTCTGAGTGAAATTCACTCAAGACCTAAGCACCATTAAAGTCATCAGAATGCAGCTTAAGGGGGACCTGCACTCATTCAAATCAACGGAAGGTTTTCTATTGACTTCTCTGGAAGTCAGATTGCGTCCTAAATATATCAGCATAACAAATTAACGTTCCTGAGTGATTTTTGCACTTTTTTTAAAAAACCAAAAAACCCAAAACCAAAACACTCAGAATTTTTGGCTCAAAGGAATGTGTTGAAAAGATAAAAGCTTTAGTTTGTACTAAACACACAATATCCATATTTCAAACCCCAAGTTTAATATAGTGAAAGATTTATTTTTGTGTTTTCAGGTGTCCTGATTTCAAAAGGCTGCACTGCAATCTAATGCAATATGTGTTGTCTGGCAGGGGGTAGGTCTGAGCTGTTTAAAACTAAGGGTTTAACTAACATTATTGAAATCCTTGTATTTCTGCAGATACACCTCTTACATTCTGTTTAAATTTCAAATCCTCCTCCTTCCTTCCCTTCCCCACTGCCCCAAAATACCAACAAAAGTGTCACAATGGGAACATACAAGACCAGACAAATGCATCCCCATTCTATTTGCTGGATGAATGAAAGAAAAGAAAAAGGTTCAGAGGCAAAGCATACCTCCTGCAACAATTATCTTAACTACGACATGCACCAAGATATTTTCAAACTCTTAATTACGTAGGTCTTAGAAACATTATAATAAAGAGTGCATCAAAAATACATACCACTGCTGTTCATTTAGGACTGATTCCATTCTGTAAATTATCTTGGTCTTGGGCACCTGGATGTCCTTGAGTAAGGTCACTTCCTTTAAAAAAAAATTATAGTTGTTCCCAGTCTAGGTATTACTTCTCTGCTATCAGCTTGATTGCCAATAAATTACTGACGAGAACATTTTAGGTGGGGACCGCCTACAAAGATTTGATGAGTAACATTTCATAGTAAAGCAGAGCCTCACTAATCACCAAGCCTAGTAACGCTCACAAGCAATGTGGAAGCCTTCCTGCTATTAAAACTTTTCTGAATGCTTTAATTATGCCCCATATTACCATATTACTACACCTCACAACTTGAGCAAACTATATTAAAACTATAGTGTACTATAAAGCTCTGGAAATAACACAAAATATGATTGTCAAAGGAAACAGAATGCAATGTAATAGCCTTGATTGTTCATCTGCTAATTAATTCACAAACTCTGATTTTACATAGATGTCCCAGCCACTACTACAAATTAGTGAGGTTCAACTCCAATTCAGTAAAATGTAAATCTACCAAACCAACAAAATCCCTGGATCCAAAAACCTTGTTTTTTTTTTTAACTGAACTCAGTTTATGATTGATGGAAATAAACTCACCACCAGTTGCCTATATGCTAAATTAGATTTCGGCTATTAATCCAGTTCTTAAAATGTATAGAGAGACAAGCAATAGCTCAAACAGGTTGCAAATCAATGTCTGTTTACCCACCTGGCAACTTCTTTTCGAACTTCTAGTGTTCAAACAGAGGAGGAGAGCAAAGAGAGCCAAGAGACAGAATTGTAGGTTATTTACTTAAATAAAACTTGTCCATAAAGGTCACTTTCAAAAGATCATTAAAAACAAATTATACAGAGAAAACTATTTACCAAGATTTATAGTTAACTCAGCACTAGGTAGAAGGCCACTGGGACAAAGGAGCTAATCCCCATAAACAGATGGTTTCCAGGTTAGGCTTTAATTAAGAAAACATATACACCCATTCCATTAAATTTAATGTGCAATCCAATAGTCTCACATTTAGTAACTCTCTCATTCCAAATATAGTCTGCTAATATGCAATAGCATCTTTGTATTCAGCCTATACTACTGCCTCACAAAGGCAAAACTGATCTTGGAATTGGAGCGCTCACTTGATATGCAGAACATGCCCTGTATGTATATATCTTTTTCCATTATCATACTTTTGAAGGAGGCTTTTTCCTGCGATCAGTCAAGTCCTCCAAACTTTTATTTGTCCTCAAGGGACAATGCTCTGCATGGATAGGACCCATTTTTCTCCACTAATCCTGTATTGTGTGTGTCTTCAGTGAGGATAAGTCTAAGTTCTCAAGTCACAAATGTCCACAGGCATCTTGTGTTGAGCTTAAAAAAAAAAACAACAAAAACAACAACAACAACAAAAAACAAACCACAACTGCTTCTTTTGGAGAAAAGCTTTTCATTCCTGAGAGGAACCATGGGTAGACTAAGACTGCCTTGGGAGGTCCCAGGACTTGGGTCAGACATTGTAATCTGGGGATTTCCCTTGTGGTTGTCTTAGCCGTATTTGTAATGCTGAAAATGCTCCCACTGTCACGTGGAAGAAGAGCTGCCAGAGATTGCGCAGTTCGTACAGATACATGTTACATAGGCAGATTAAACCAAAAGTCAGGAAGGATTTGACGTTCCGCCAGCCTGTGCAGTATAAAAATAAATAACACTGCAAAGAAGAAAACACAAAGTCTGATTAGTGCACTGAAAATTACTTCTGCTAACAAATCACACTGAACTATCGCGTAGCTACAGAAATGAACCATGTAGAACTGTGCTGTTTTTTTAATTAAGCAGGTAAATGTGGTACTAAGTTAAGTGGGCTTTCAGGAGTGAACAGTGCTCAGCATCAGAAGAAGTTAAATTTAGCTTCCATTATTCTCTTTTCAGGGAAGATTTCATCATCATATTTGCTCACCATCAATAACGAAAGTGGCAATGGAAACAAATGTTTTGACTTGTCCATGCCACTCAGGCAATGCATAAGAAACAGAAGCCTCCTTAAGTCCCCTGCTGGATGGAATCCCTCAGCATTGGGGAGTTAATATAGGTGTGAACCTGGTAGACTGTCCCTTGGTCTCACTCCTTGTAATCACTAGCATAGGGAGTCGGGAGACACCCCAGCTATTGCTAGCTGGCACAAGTTAGAATAGATCTCAGGCTGCTTAACCTGCAATGGGATGGGAGCCGGAAAATCAGGGAGCTGTAAACAGCTCCCATGCGCTACTTTACCCAGCACATGCAGCTTCCCTTTGCACACACCCCCATCCTTAAAAGGTGGTAGGATTACTGTGGAGATTCCAATACATATTTGCATTCTGGCTTCACAAATGTAAGGCCTGGTCTACACTGGGGGTGGGGGGTTTGATGTAAGATATGCAACTTCAGCTACGGGAATACAAAAAAAAAGCTAGAGGAGGGAGGGAAGGCGTGAGTGGGGAAGCTGCCCCCCCGGCCACGCAGAACGCAGGGGCTTTAGGAGCTGCAGGGCCCTGGGCTAAGGGGGCCCCAGGACCCTGGCCTGCAGCTCTAAAGCCCCTTTCGGAATGCAGCCGAGTGCTCCAGCAGCCCAAAAGCGGCGTTTTCCCCTTCAAAGCTGGCTGAAGAGAAGTGGCGCTTTGAAGGGGAAAGCGCCGCTTCTCTCCAATGGCTCCCTGCATGGCTGGCCCTGCCCCTCCTGAGTCACCCGGCCCGTATTCGCAGGGCCGCATTCTGAAAGGGTCTTTAGAGCTGACTAACTGGCACCCCCTTCCCCCACCCGCACCAAACAGGAGCTACCCGAGGTAAGTTCTCTGCACCTCCTCCCTGCCCCAGCCCTGAGTCTTCCCCCACACCCACACCCTGAGCATCCTCCTGCACCCTAACTCCCACCCAGACCCCGCACCACACCCTAATCCTAATCCAGACCTTCGAATCGCTGTACCACAGTGTTAAACCAAGATGTTCAGCGATAATGAAGCATATTCAATCACATTACTTTCACTAAAAAATATTAATTTTTTTTGAGCAGAAAGGTTTTTTTTGTACCATTAATAAAACAGAAATTTTAAATATTGTTTATTTCATCTTTATCTCATCCTTTTTTAATTTCTATTTTTTGTGTATGTTTTATAATGTATATAATTTATACATAAATAAATTTGGGGGTACGTGCTCAAAATTTTTTTACTGATGGGTGCGTGATCAAAAAAGTTTGGAGATCAATATCAAGCCATGGATCCAGTGGTCAAGACTGATGCTGATCTGAGAGGTTTTTCTTTAGAAAGAATCCCTAGAAAATATTCTTCTTTGGAAAGAATCGTTTTTAAAAAATCTTTATGCTACTTGTTGACATTTTGCATTTCTCTCATCTGGTACAAAAAAAGACTTGTCATATGCACTTTTATTTCTACAGCGACAAGGTGAGTGAGGCAATATCTTTTATTGGCCCAACTTCCGTTGGTAAGAGAGACACCCTTTCACGCTATACAGAGCTCTTCCTCGGGTCTGGGAAAGGAACTTGTATTTAGCTGTGACACTCCAAGGTCAAACACATAGTTTATCATAAGTAGTTAGCACATATTCTAAGGGACCATTTAAGGTGAAGTGGCCCACGAACACCCCTGTAATTAGAGGACAAAAATGGGGGTTAGTGGGTTACACATTGTTGTAATAAGCCATAAATCCAGTGTCTTTATTAAGACCATGATTTTAGTGTCTAGCAAAGTTATGAATTTAAACTCCCAGGCTTGTCTTCTGAAAGTGTTGTGCAGGTTTTCTTTTGAGGATGAGGATTCATAAGTCAGATACATAGTGATCACTTTGTGAAACGTGTTCACTCACAGGTGATACGGTGTTTTTGCCTTTCATCATCTTCCTGTGTGAGTTTATTCAAAAGTGCAGTGATTGTCTGGTTTCACCCACACAATTGTTATTGGGGCATTTATTGCACTGGATGAGGTACGCCACATGTTGTGATAGGCATGCGTAGAATCCATCGATCTTGAAAGGTGTGTTGTGGGAGGTGTTGATCATTGTAGCAGTGGATATATATCTGCAGATTTTGCATATGTTGTTCTGGCAGAGACTAGTGTGGCTTTGAGATGGATAGAAGTTGGTCCAAAAAAAGATATTACCTCACCCACCTTGTGTCTCTAATATCCTGAGACCAATATGGCTATAACTAAACCGCATACTTTTATTTCTACTGATTTTCATAAAATCACATAACTGGAAGGGACCTCGAGAGGTCATCTAGTCCAGTCCCCTACACTCGTGGCAGGACTTTATCTATACCATTCCTGACAGGTGTTTGTCTAACCTACTCTTAAAAATCTCCAATGATGGAGATTCCAAAACCTCCCTAGGCAATTTATTCCAGTGTTTAGCCGCCCTGATAGTTAGGAAGTTTTTTCTAAGGTCCAACCTAAACCTCCCTTGCTGCAATTTAAGCCCATTGTTTCTTGTCCTATCCTCAGAGGTTAAGAAAAACAATTTCCTCCTCCTCGTAACCACCTTTTACACACTTGTTATGTCCCCTCTCAGTCTTCTCTTTCCCAGACTAACCAAATCCAATTTTTTCAATCTTCCCTCATAGGCCACGTTTTCTAGACATTTAATCATTTTTGTTGCTCTTCTCTGGACTCTTTCCAATTTGTCCACATCTTTCCTGAAATGTGGCGCCCAGAACTGGACTCAATACTCCAGCTGAGGCCTAATCAGAGCAGAGTAGAACTAACATCATTCCTACTAGTACATCCCAGAATGTTCACTTTTTTTGCAACAGTGTTACACTGTTGATTCATATTTAGCCTGTGGTCCACTATGACCCACAGATCCCTTTCCGCAATCATTTGCCATTTTGTATGTGTGCAACTGATTGTTCCTTCCTAATTGGAGTACTTTGCATTTGTCCTTATTGAATTTCATCCTATTTACTTCTCCATTTCTCCAGTTGGTCCAGATCATTTTGAATTTTAATCCTATCCTCCAAAGCACTTGCAACCCCTCCCAGGCTGGTATCATCCGCAAACTTTATAAGTGTACTCTCTATGCCATTATCCAAATCACTGATGAAGATATTGAACAGAACTGGACCCAGAACTGATCCCCTGCAGGATCCCACTCGTTATGCCCTTCCACCCTGATAACTACTCTCTGGGAACGGTCTTCCAGCCAGTTTTTGCACCCATCTTATAGTAGCTTCATCTAGGTTGCATTTCTGTAGTTTGTTTATGAAAAGGTCATGAAAAACATATCAAATGTTTTACTAAAGTCAAGATATACCATGTCTACTGCTCCCCTCTTTCCCCCCCCCATCCACAAGGCTTCTTACCCTGTCAAAGAATGCTATCAGGTTGGTTTGACTCGAATTGTTTTTGATAAATCCATGATGACTGTCACTTATCACCTTATCTTCTAAATATTTCCAAACTGATTGCTTAATTATTTGCTCCATTATCTTTCCAGGTACTGAAGTTAAGCTGATTGGTCAGTAATTTCCTGGGCGGTCCTTATTTCCCTTTTTATAGATAATTGCCCTTTTCCAGTCTTCTGGAATCTCTCCCGTCTTCCATTACTTCTCAAAGATAATTGCTATTGGCTCAGATATCTCCTTGAGTATTCTAGGATGCACTTCATCAGGCCCTGGTGACTTGAAGACATCTAATATTTCGAAGTAATTTTTAAACTTGTTCTTTCCCTATTTTAGCTTCTTCTGATCCTACCTCATTTTCACTGGCATTCACTATGTTCGACATCCAATCACCACCAACCTCCTTGGTGAAAAGTGAAACAAAGCAGTCATTAAGCACCTTTGCCATTTCCACATTTTCTGTTATTATTTTTCCTCCTTCATGGAGTAATGGGCCTATCCTGTCTTTGGTCTTCCTCTGGCTTCTAATGTATTTGTAAAATGTTTTCTTGTTACCCTTTATGTCTCTGCCTACTTTGATCTTGTTTTGAGCTTTGGCCTTTCTAATTTTGTCCCTACATACTTGTGTTATTTGATTACATTAATTCTGTGTAATTTCACCTAGTTTCCACTTTTTGTAGGACTCTTTTTTAATGTTTAGATCACTGAAGATCTCCTGGGTAAGCCAGGGTGGTCTCTTATCATACTTCCTATCCTTCCTATGCAGAAAGAACGTTTCCTCTTGTGCCCTTAATAATGTCTCTTTGAAAAACTGCAAACTGTCTTCTATTGTTTTCACTTTCAGTTCTCCTGTACTAGAAGAACTTTGGTTGCAAACACGTGCAAGAGGATGTTTTGTAAAAAGCTTATTTGTACAATACCTAAATTTTGCATAATTTTACCCGTTTAGTTCTCTCTTAAAAAGGTACATTCCCATAGGTACTATTTTCATTCACTCTATTCATACGTTCAGCTTCTGGACAAACTTTTCTCTATTTCTTTTCTCCATTTCCATTTGCCATGTGCCCTGCCTTCAGGATTTCTACAGTACTCACCATCACAATAATTTAGCACTATTCTCTGCCTTAATTGTCATTAGCATTACAATACTGACAGAGAGACAGTGGTAGTGTTTATTTTTTAAGTTCCTCCATGGAAAGTCAGGAATTGCATGATTGCTTCCGGATAGTACAATTTACTGGGTTATTTTTTAGTCTGTTGGATATTTTACTAACTTGTTGCTCTATCTTAGGGTATGTGTATATTACCCGCTGGATCGGTGGGCAGTGATTGATCCAGCAGGGGTCAATTTATCGTGTCTAGGCTAGACACAATAAATTGACCCCCCGGGCGCTCTCCCGTCGACTTCTGTACTCCACTGCTGCTAGAGGCACAGGTAGAGTCGACGGGGGAGCGACAGCAGTCAACTTATCACAGTGAAGACACCACGATGAGTAGATCTAAGTTTGACAACTTCAGCTACATTGTTCACATAGCTGAAGTTGCGTAATTTAGCTTGATCTTCCCCCCCCCGCCCCCAGTGCAGACCAGGCCTTATAGTGCCCATCACCATAGTGTCTGGGCCCCTTTATTAAGACATTTGTTTATCCTCCCTATGAAACAGAACAAAAATACTCCCAGTGGAGGCTCTAACTTTTTTGCTGCCCCAAGCATGGATGGCACGCTGCCTTCGACAGCTTGCCTGCAGGAGGTCCGCCGGTCCTGTGGACTTGGCGTGCCCGCTGCCGAATTGCCACCAAATCCACAGGATTGGCGGACCTCCCACAGGCAAGCCGCCGAAGACAGCCTGCCTAACACCCTCACAGGGACCAGCAAGGCGCCCCTCGCAGCTTGCCGCCCCAGGCACACACTTGGAACGCTGGTGCCTGGAGCTGCTGCTGAATACTCCAAAGTAAAACTAGGATCAAGAGAACAGCTTGGCTTCCTCTGAACATGTGGAGTATCTTCAAGTACAGCACCTAATGTCTATTTTTGGGGAGGGTTCTAAAAGTTATATTTAAAGGACAATTAACATGTACCACTAAATCAGCAATTAGAATCTAGCTCGTTTCATGAAATCACCTCGCCATGTGATAAAATCTGAAGAGCTGAGTGTGACAGCTTCAAAGAACAGAGTAAGCTATCAGGATGTGCTTCTCTCAAATGATCAAGGAAAACAAAGGGTTTAAAAATAGGATGACAAATGTAGTAACTATATTTAATAAAGTAAGTGTGCTTTTTGATCAAGGCTCCATAAACTTGGAGGCTTTTACTCAAACTTTTGTTGCCTTGCTGTATGTGCAGAGCTGAATTTTTCAGCAATCTCTTTCCTACTTTGAGATGGGGAGAAATGTGCCCCTTACAAAACAGCAGCAGTCAAAAGGCCAAGGCACTGTAGTTTTAACATGTCACTCTAACAAGCAATGTAATGAAACTGGTGTGTTGGTTCGTTTTAAAGGAACTGTTTTGCATGTCAATTACAGAATGTGCTCTTGTGAGAAGGCTTCCCTAGGTTACTTCAGAGAAAGAACGCTTTTATACCTATTAAGAAATGGCTTGAGGTCAGTTCTTGAGACTTGTAGTTGGGGGAACCTGAGACTTCAAAGGTGGCTACAAGATTGTGGAGCGAGCCAGAATAATGCAAAGCAGACCAGATAACATTTCAGACACTAGGTTTAATTTTCCATTATTGAGATAGAAACTCTTGGTTTTCTTGGCTGTATTATTGATTCCCTAACCCCTCAGTTACTTTTCTTTCTGAATATTACAGTGCTACTGTTTCATCGAAGTTGCAGCACTGAGGGATAAACTAAAGATTTTTTTAGTCTGGCTGGAGCTGGGAAATCAGAGTCAAATCTTGGATTCATGAGCAACCTGGATTCAGGAAAATGAAAAATAGAAGTTTTTTCTTGGAAATGCATATCTGAGGATAGACATATACAATGTCAAATGTGCCTCAAAATCAGAATTAATATGCAAGTAGTTCACGGATACTTCTTGACCAAACTATATATGTGAGTTTTAAGTTACTGGATTTGCATTTAAAGAACGAACAGAAATGCTGATCACACCTGCTTGAGGAGTTGGAGATTTTAAAGAACATGTGGTAAAAACTGCCAGGGAGAGGTCTTCATACTAAGGCTGAAACAGCTGATTCTGAAGTTGTTTTAGGGTCCTTTTTTTTCCCTTCATCTGCCTAGAAACTACTCCGAGCTACTGCATTTTGTTTCTAAGTTTGATACATCCTCTATTATTATGATTTTGAGACTTGGTTTGCCGGTCAATTATACCTATATGTTGCTGATATCTATTGCAAGGCTGAAGAATTTTGTTTTGCATGGCTGAATTCTACTTGGACTCTTGGTATTTAGGATTACATAACTAGAATTCTAGATCTAGCGGGAGCAGCTGCATTTCAAACCCAGAGATTGGACACAGATACTGAGCCACACTGCATTTATTCTTTGCTAAGCAATAGTTAGTAAAGTATTATCTTTCTGGCAGCACAGTGATTACTTTAAAATGTTGGACTAAAAATTTTTATTCCCTTTAGGTCCAATTTTTGTCCTGTACAACTTGACTGTAACCATTTTCTTGTAAATTAATAAACTGCATTTTTTCTAAAGTATTAACTGAACAAAATGTAAAACATTAGGCCAATCCTGTGGCTGAACAGCAATGCAACACGCTTTCATGCAAGATCTAGACCAGGGATATCAAACTCAAGAGGGCCACATGGGGACTAGTACACTGGCCCGAGGGGGCGCATCACTGACACCTTTTCATATAAAGATACAAAAGTCTCCCCCTTCCCCCAGCCCCGCCCCACTCCACCCCTTCCATGAGGCCACACTCCTGCCCCACCTCTTCTCTGCCCCCATTCCAACCCCTTCCCCAAAGTCCCCACCCCAAATCCACCCCCCCAACCCCTTCCCCAAATCCCCGCCCCTTCCTGCCTCTTCTCCATCTCTTCACCTGAGTGCAGCTCCCCGCTCCTCCCCTCTCCCTCCTGGAAAGTGCTAAGCACCACCAAACAGCTGTTTGGCGGCAGGAAGCACTTGGAGGTAGGCAGAGGAGTGAGGACGCGGCGCACTGTGGGGGCAGAGGGTGAGGGAAGCTTGGCGGCCGCAGGAAATAACTCCGCGGGCCGCCCCATGTTTCAGACCCCTGATCTAGACTTAGAAATAACTCCCATGTCAGAACAGTCTTAAAATGTGCCATGTCATTGACACTTGATTTGGCGAGCAAAGAGGGCTAACTGCATTTTGGTCAATGACACAGACGGATATAGGAGAGAAGTCTTGGAAATAAATTTGGACTACTAGGAAAAGGGTTATACATCCAGAGCTTCTGGGGTCACTTTCTCTATAACGTTTCCAGTTCCATCATGCAGAGCGTCAGCAAGTATGCTGGGGGCGCGGGCGGGACTCCACTGTTCCAATCCACAGATGATAAGATTATGTAAAGAAGAGGGGGTTCAATTTTTGAGGTATTGGGAAATTTATGTGCGGGAAGGGCACCCTCTACAGAAGGGATCGGCTCCACCTTATCCAAAATGGAACCAGCCTGCTGGCATAGAAAAATAACAATGTTTGTGGGAAGATTATTTAAGGTAGGCACTGATGAAAAATCAACAGGTGCAGAAGAGCACTCAAGTTGTAAAAAGACATCTGCTAGAAAGATGTCACTAATACAGTAACTCCTCACTTCACGTTGTCCCAGTTAACATTGTTACATTGCTGATCAATTAGAGAACATGCCAATTTGAAGTTGTGCAATGCTCCCTTATAACATTGTTTGGCAGCCGCCTGCTTTGTCCACTGCTTGGAGGAGGAGAGCCCGTTGGAGCTAGCTGGTGGGGGCTTGGAACCAGAGTGGACTAGCAGCCCCCCTATCAGCTCCCCCAAGTTCCCTGTGTGGCAGCCGCCCACCAGGCTATCAATTGCTGGGCAGTTCAGCTGTCCCTCCCACCACTGCCATGTGCTGCTCCTGCCTTGGAGCTGCTCCTGGGAGCCTCCTGCTTGCTGTGCAGGGGTGGGGAGGGGGAGAAGAGGGGTGCTAATGTCAGGGTGTCCCCCTCTGTCAGGGTTCCCCCCCCTCTGAACTCTGGGGTACAGATGTGTGGACCTGCATGAAAGACCCCCTAAGCTTATTTCTACCAGCTTAGGTTAAAAACTTCCCCAAGGCACAAATTCCTTCCCTTGTCCTTGGATGGTATTGCTGCCGCCACGAAGTGATTCACACAAAAATTCAGGGAAGGGTCACTTAGAATCCCTATTCCCCCAAAATATTCCCCCAAATCCCTTTACCCCCTTTCCTGGGGAGGCTTGAGAATGAGATACCAACCAGTTGCCTTAGCAATGTGAGCACAGACCATACCCTTTGTCTTCAGGACACTGAACTCAATCAGGTTCTTAAAAGAAGAACTTTATTATAATGAAAAAAGTAAAAGAATCACACCTGCAAAATCAGGATGAAAGGTAACTTTACAGGGTAATAAAAAGATTTAAAACACAGAGGATTCCTCTCTGGGCTCAGCTTCACAGTTACAAAAACGGGAATAAAACTACCTCTGTAGCATAGGAAAAATTCACACGCAAAAACAAAAGATAACCTAACACATTTCTTTTCCGTACTTACAGTTTCTGTGGTTTTAGATGGATTATTCCACGTATATTTTCAGGAGATGATGTACCTGTTTGGCTTCTCCCTCCAAGCAGAGAGGGAACAGCAAAAGAGAACAAACAAATCCTTCCTCCACCCAGATTTGAAAGTATCTTCTTTCCTCATTAGTCCTTCTGGTCAGGTACTAACCAGGTTATTTGAACTGTTTAACCCCTTATAGGTAAGGCAATTGAGTACAGCTGTCTAGAAGGGTTCTTATGCTATTCTTCCCTCTATATTTAGGACACTCTCCCCAGCCCCACTCCTTTACCCCATCTCCACGGGGGAGATGGGGACACGACAGGACTCAGGACAGAGGGAGCTTGCTGGCAGCAGCTTCTGTCTCAGCTTACTTATCTACTTAAAAAGGCAGTGCATTTAGAGTGGGGTCAGAGTGCTTAAGGGGGCAATGTATGTCTCACACACACACAGTGTCTCTCTCTGTCTCTCTCGGTCATGCTGTCTCCTTCCCTCCATTCGTGCTGCCTTGTAGAGTGTGAGGCTACATTAACAACATGTTAACCCTTGAGGGCTCAGCTAAGTGCTAGATCATTTAGCAGTATGGCATTCCCTGGGAAATATCTTACCCTCTTCAACCCTCTGACTTCACCACCTCCACCAAGCTTCACAATCATCATTGCTGTGTACAGTACTAGTTTGTTTAAAACGTATACTCTGTGTGTACACACACACACACACACACACAGTCTTTTGTCTAGCAAAAAATTTCCCTGGAACCTAACCCCCCCC